>NW_019252891.1:0-1233 GCF_002742605.1 Olea europaea var. sylvestris | reverse complement strand
CCGGGGGCAATTTCGTCATTTTTCGCGACAGTGTCGCATCGGCTAAAATTTGACTGATTGATCGGAAACAAAAATCGTCCCGGAGGCAATTTCGTCATTTTTCGTGATGGGGTCGGAATCGGCTAAAATTTGACTGATTGATCGGAAACAAAAATAGCGCCGGAGGCAATTTCGTCATTTTTCGCGACGGTGTCGGAATCGGCTAAAATTTGACCGATTGATCGGAATCAAAAATCGCGCCGGGGGCAATTTCGTCATTTTTTGTGACGGTGTCGGAATCAGCTAAAATTTTACTGATTGATCGGAAACAAAAATCGCGTCGTGGGCAATTTCGTCTTTTTTCGCGACGGTGTCGGAATGGGCTAAAATTTAACTGGTTTATCGGAAACAAAAATCGCGCCGGGAGCAATTTCGTCATTTTTCGATACAGTGTCGCATCGGCTAAAATTTGACTGATTGATCGGAAACAAAAATCGTCCCGGGGGCAATTTCGTCATTTTTCGTGATGGTGTCGGAATCGGCTAAAATTTGACTGATAGATCGGAAACAAAAATAGCGCCGGGGGCAATTTCGTCATTTTTCGCGACGGTGTCGGAATCGGCTAAAATTTGACTGGTTGATCGGAAACAAAAATCGCGCCGGGGGCAATTTCGTCATTTTTCGCGACGGTGTCGGAATCGGCTAAAATTTGACTGGTTGATCGGAAACAAAAATCGCGCCGGGGGCAATTTCGTCATTTTTCGCGACGGTGTCGGAATCGGCTAAAATTTGACTGGTTGATCGGAAACAAAAATCGCGCCGGGGGCAATTTCGTCATTTTTCGCGACGGTGTCGGAATCGGCTAAAATTTGACTGGTTGATCGGAAACAAAAATCGCGTCGGGGGCAATTTCGTAATTTTTCGCGACGGTGTCGGAATCGGCTAAAATTTGACTGATTGATCGGAAACAAAAATCGTCCCGGGAGCAATTTCGTCATTTTTCGCGATGGTGTTCGAATCGGCTAAAATTTGACTGATTGATCGGAAACAAAAATCGCGCGCGGGGGCAATTTCGTCATTTTTCGCGACGGTGTCGGAATCGGCTAAAATTTGACTGATTGATCTGAAACAAAAATCGCAGCGGGGACAATTTCGTCATTTTTCGTGACGATGTCGGAATCGGCTAAAATTTGACTGATTGATCAGAAACAAAAATCGCGCCGTGGGCAATTTCGTCATTTTCCGCGACGGTGT
>NW_019252890.1:0-1233 GCF_002742605.1 Olea europaea var. sylvestris | reverse complement strand
TCGTACGCCGACTATCCGAGCCTTCCAAACATAAAACTGCTCAATCTTTCCAGAAATGGCCAAAATCCCTCATACGTCACGGCGAAGTACTGAGTTCAATCCCAAAGAGTCGCTACATTTCCAAAAAGTACTTATGGGCCCGAAACGGACACCTCTTTGCAAAAGTTACGCTCAATTCTTCGTACGCTGACTATCCGAGCGTTCCAACTGTAGAAGTGCTCGTTCTATCGAAAAATGGCCGAAATCCCTCAGACGTCATGACGAAGTAGCGAGTTCCATCCAAAAGGGTCGCTACATTTCCAAAAAGTACTTATGGGTACGAAACGGACACCTCTTGCAAAAGTTACGCTCAATTCTTCGTACGCCGACTATCCGAGCGTTCCAAATATAGAAGTGCTCGTTCTTTCGAAAAATGGCTGAAATCCCTCATACATCACGACGAAGTTGTGAGTTCAATCCAAAAAGGGCCGCTACATTTCCGAAAAGTACTTATGGGCCCAAAACGGACACCGTGTGCAAAAGTTACGCTCAATTCTTCGTACGCCGACTATCCGAGCGTTCCAACTGTAGAAGTGCTCGTTCTATCGAAAAATGGCCGAAATCCCTCATACGTCACGACGAAGTAGTGAGTTCAATCCGAAAGGGTCGCTACATTTCCAAAAAGTACTTATGGGCCCGAAACGAACACTTCTTGCAAAAGTTACGCTCAATTCTTCGTACGTTGACTATCCGAGCATTCCAACTGTAGAAGTTCTCATATTTTCGAAAAATGGCTGAAATCCCTCATACGTCATGACAAAGTAGTGAGTTCAATTCAAAAGGGTCGCTACATTTCCAAAAAGTACTTATGGGCCCAAAACGGACACCGTGTGCAAAAGTTACCCTCAATTCTTCGTACGCCGGCTATCCAAGCTTTCCAAACATAAAACTGGTCAATCTTTCCAGAAATGGCTAAAATCCGTCATACGTCACGAGGAAGTAGTGAGTTCAATCCCAAAGGGTAGCTAAATTTCCAAAAAGTACTTATGGGCCCGAAACGGACACCTCTTGCAAAAGTTACGCTCAATTCTTCGTACGCCGACTATCCGAGCGTTCCAACTGTAGAAGTCCTCGTTCTTTCGAAAAATGGCCGAAATCCCTCAGACGTCATGACGAAGTAGTGAGTTCAATCCATAAGGGTCGCTACATTTCCAAAAAGTACTTATGGGCCCGAAACGGACACCTCTTGCAAAA
>NW_019252889.1:0-1233 GCF_002742605.1 Olea europaea var. sylvestris | reverse complement strand
TTCCTTCGTTTGGGCCTCCAAATAATTAATTTCCTTATTAATTATGTCAGGTTGAAGAAGTGCTGGACAAAAAATTAACAAAAGAAAACGGCAACAGGGGTAACTTTGTCATTTGTCATGATGGTGTCGGAATGGGCCGAAATTTGACAGGTTGATTGGAAACGGCCTGTGAAATTTGACTCGAGGCACAGACCCGGGATCACGGGATTTTAGCCAGATTCCTTCGTTTGGGCCTCCGAGTAACTAATTTCCTTATTAATTACATCAGGTTGCGGAAGTGTTGGACTGAAAATTAACAAAGAAAAATCGTACCAGGGACAATTTTGTCATTTGTAGCGACGGTGTCGGTATGGGCCAAAATTTTACAGGTCGATTGGAAACGGCCCGCGAAATTGGACTTGGTGCGCAGACCCGGGATCACGTGATTTTAGCCAAATTCCTTCGTTTGGGCCCCCGAATAATTAATTTTCGTATTAATTATGTCAGGTTGAAGATGTGCTAGACAGAAAACTAGCAAAGAAAAATCGCACCAAGGGCAACTTTGTCATTTTTTGCGACAGTGTCGGAATGGGCCGAAATTTGGCAGGTTGATTGGAAACGGCCCGAGAAATCACACTCAAGGCACAGACCCCGGGATCGCAGGATTTTAGCCAAACTCCTTCGCTTGGGCCTTCGAATAATTAATTTTCGTATTAATTATGTCAGGTTGAAGAAGTGTAGGACAGAAAATTAATAAAGAAAAACCGCATCATTTGTCACGACGATGTCGAAATGGGCCGAAATTTGGCAGGTTGATTGGAAACGGGCCGCGAAATTGGACTCGAGACACGAACTCGAGATAATGGGATTTAGCCAAATTCCTTCGTTTGGGCCTCCGAATAATTAATTTTTGTAATAATTATGTCAGGTTGAAAAAGTGCAGGACAGAAAATTAACAAAGAAAAACTGCACCAGAGGCAATTTTGTCATTTGTTGCGAAGGTGTCGGAATGGGCCAAAATTTGGCAGGTTGATTGGAAACGGCCCGTGAAATTGGACTCGGGCCACAGACCTGGGATCACGGGCTTTTAGCCAAATTCCTTCGTTTGGGCCTCCGAATAATTCCTTATTAATTATATCAGGTTGCAGAAGTGTTGGACAGAAAATTAACAAAGAAAAATCGCACCAGGGGCAATTTTGTCATTTGTCACGACAGTGTCGGAATGGGCTGAAATTTAGTAGGTTGATTGAAAAC
>NW_019252888.1:0-1233 GCF_002742605.1 Olea europaea var. sylvestris | reverse complement strand
ACAATTCACAAATATAATGAAATTAAGTCACAATTCAATCATTTTATTCATAATTAAGTCATGTTTGTGACCTAAATAAGTGTACAAAATCACACTTATCATAGGACTTGGGATATGTGTAACCCCAGTAGCTATATCCTCTGAGTCAACCGATACATGTGGCCTCTGAATCATAATGTCCACTAGGAGATCAAAGTATGAGCCCATAGACTGGTCTAGTAGTCTATGATGGCGTCAAAGCAGAGCAACTGATGTAGTAATAGTCAAAGAAGGTATACTAACTGGGCAATTGACTGGACTACTAGAGGAGGTAACAAATTGAATTTGGGGACTAACCGAAGTAGGAGCCATAAAACTCTGGTTTAAAGGCTCAAAATTGTCATGGGATGCAATTGTGCTAATAACTGACGAAGATGTGCTAACTGTAGGAGCCATATGTAGAGCACTGACTGAACCTGAGTATATGTAGTGGCTGTAACTGAGGGATCAACACTAATTTTATAAGGAAACGGCTGTGGATTAGACTGAACATAAGCATCTAAAGTGCTAGCATCTCCTCTGCTCTCTGCGAACTGGTGTCCACCTCTTACGATGCTCAACCACAACCTCCTTCTCCTTGCCCTTTTCCTTGACTAGTACTGTGTAGGTCGCGGAGTAGGGTTAGCAACTGGTATAGCAGGGGGCACATGGGATGATACAGGGTATGACCAACCATGTAGTGCTCATCAATATGCCCTAAGTGCCTGCATTTGAAATAATATTCTGGCTTCTTGTCATAAAAGACGGTCTGTTAGTAACTATCATGCTTTCTCTCTCAATCCGAACTCTATCAGGGAGTTGATACTCCAAGTTAACCTCAATACATACGCTCGCCTCACTAGGTTGGCGTAGATTGGATGTCGTCTTATTAATATGAAGTCGTGTCCCAATGGCCTTAGCTAAGCTAAATAAAATGCTCTTGGGTTAGAAGTGAATGGCAATAATGGAAAAGAAACGCAGACAAGGATAACGTGGTGTCATATTGAGGAAAAATCAAGAATAGTCATCCTCATGCACCAAGGGAATTAAAATATGTATAGAATCTATGAGACCAATGCAATAATCACCACGAAATACAAATTTTTAAAAACTATTGCGTACCTTAATCGTGGAAGGCATGCGATGATAGAATTTGCCTACAAGTGTAGACTTGTATGGTTCAGAGATAAGCTCCTCCTCTTCCTCCTCAGTAAA
>NW_019252887.1:0-1233 GCF_002742605.1 Olea europaea var. sylvestris | reverse complement strand
TTTGATAGGTTGATCGGGAACAAAAACCGTGCCGGGGGCAATTTCGTCATTTTTCTCGACTGTGTCGGAATTGTCTAAAATTTAACAGGTTGATCGGGAACAAAAATCGCGCCGTGGGTAATTTCATCATTTTTCTCGACTGTGTCGAAATTTGCTGAAATTTGACAGGTTGATCGGGAACAAAAACCACGCCGGGGGCAATCTCGTCATTTTTCTCGACTGTGTCGGAATTGGCTAAAATTTGACAGGTTGATCAGAAACAAAAATCGCGCCGGGGGAAATTTCGTCATTTTTCTCGACTGTGTCGGAATTGTCTAAAATTTGAAAGACTCATCGGGAACAAAAATCGCGCCGGGGGCAATTTCGTCATTTTTCGCGACTGTGCCGGAATTGGCTAAAATTTGACAGATTGATCGTGAACAAAAACCGCGACAGGGGCAATTTCGTCATTTTTCGCGACTGTGTCGGAATTGGTTAAAATTTGACTGGTTGATCGGAAACAGAAACCGCGCCGGGGGCAATTTCGTCATTTTTCTCAACTGTGTCGAAATTGGCTAAAATTTGACAGGTTGATCGGAAACAAAAATCGCGCCGGGGGTAATTTCGTCATTTTTCGCGACTTTGTCGGAATTGGCTAAAATTTGACACGTTGATCGGAAACAAAAACCGCACCGGGGGCAATTTCGTCATTTTTCTCGACTGTGTCGGAATGGGCTTAAATTTGGCACGTTGATCGGAAACAAAAACCGGGCCGGGGCCAATTTCGTCATTTTTCGCGACGGTGTCGGAATGGGCTTAAATTTGGCACGTTGATCGGAAACAAAAACCGGGCCGGGGCCAATTTCGTCATTTTTCGCGACGGTGTCGGAATGGGCTTAAATTTGGCACGTTGATCGGAAACAAAAACCGGGCCGGGGCCAATTTCGTCATTTTTCGCGACGGTGTCGGAATGGGCTTAAATTTGGCACGTTGATCGGAAACAAAAACCGGGCCGGGGCCAATTTCGTCATTTTTCGAGAATGCGTCGGAATTGGCTCAAATTTGTTAGGTTGATCGGGAACGTAAACCGCGCTGGGGGCAATTTCGTCATTTTTCGAGAATGCGTCGGAATTGGCTCAAATTTGACAGGTTGATCGGGAACAAAAATCGGGCCGGGGGCAATTTCGTCATTTTTCTCGACTCTGTCGGAGTTGGCTCAAATTTGACAGGTTGATCGGGAACAAAAACCGCGAC
>NW_019252886.1:0-1233 GCF_002742605.1 Olea europaea var. sylvestris | reverse complement strand
CAAGTTCAAGTTCAAGTTCAAGTTCAATACTAACTCTTGATGTTAATTTTCTAATTACAGTAACTTATTATGCACAAGAAGTGTGTTAAACCTATTTCGGGGCCAAAATTTTCTCATCTACAAATTCATGTAATTACAAATTCATGTAATTCGAATATTTTTCAATTTTTTAATCTAATGATAGTGGGTTTCGAAATAAATATACTGAAAGTAATCGTAGACGTAGAGCTTTAAAATGTTCCAAAATCTACAATAATATTGAAACAATATGAATATTTGCAAAATTCAATTTCAATATCTTGTGAAATTCAACTTTAATAATTTAATATTTTCTACATTCCTAAGTACATAGTAGCGTATGGTAGTTAATGATAACGTCACCTCAACAACTATGATCATTTAAGTCTCTGACTCTCCATAAGTAAGTCATAATCCATCCATAAAATAATTATAAAACGTGGACAGCAAGTTTAATTATTTTAATTATTTATTAACAAGAAAACTGAAGAAGTTGATTATTTTATTCCCTATTACGTTTATAATTATTTTTAGCCTTTTACTTTTATAATTAGTTAGTTATTTCCAATTATAGAAATGCGTACAGTGATTGTCAAATCAAAATCCACAATGAAAGTTAATACATTGTATTTTATTTGATAATAAATTTAGAGAAATATATTCATTCGCTTTCCCTTTTAGTTTTAAGCTTATGCTTGGTTTTCATTTATTAAAATTTTTTTAAAAATTTATTTTCAATCACAGATTTCATGATATTCATTAACTTTTATCAAAATTTAATTATATATTTCATCAATCTTTAGGGCTTGTTTGAATCACATTATTTTCAAAAAAATACATTCTTCAATAGTGATTTGACATCATTTCAATCACACATTCTTCAATAAAATAATATACACTCAAATCTAAAAATTTTCTTTATTTTTTAACCACACATTTTCCATTGATTTGACATGAATAATACATTTTTTTGCCTAGAATGTGGCTCAAACATGGACTTAAAATCTACTAAAAATCTAATTATTATTCAAATCAAAGGGGAACTAAATATCTTGTTTCATCCCTTCTAAACCAATATAGGAGATAACGGCAAAAACACAATTTCAGGATCATTATTCAAGTTTGTAATTATCCACAAATCTCGGTGATTTTCGGATTGAATTTATCTCTAACAGCTTTCAATTCAAACCAAAACCCCGATATCTAACCTAGCAA
>NW_019252885.1:0-1233 GCF_002742605.1 Olea europaea var. sylvestris | reverse complement strand
AGTGTACAAAACATTCCTACGCTTCAATTTTTTACATTTTCAACTCTATTTTCACGTTTCATTGTGGAAAACATCATTTTCATCAATTTTTTAACTTAAAATGATTAATATACCCATTTAAATAAAACAAAAAAAGAAAAGAAAAATAAAGAACAAATTGCAAACTTACTCTTAATCTTTTTAAAAAGTGCAAATCTCTCTCTCTCTTTTCTTCTTCTCCACCCATCAATCCGCCTCCTCTACCACTAGGGATGTCAACGAGTCGAGTCCGCTCACGAGTTAAAATTTTTTACTCAAGTAAAATGTCCGAACTTTTTCTCAAGCCCGAGCCGAACTGAGTAAAAGCTCGACTAAAAAATCAGGCTCAACTTGAGCCTTCGGCTCCGGCTTTTCCGAGCCGAGAAGGCGATGCTTTTTTTTTCTTCAATATATAGGCAGCAGGCTGCTGCCTTATTTTCCTTAAAATTTTTAATTTTTTTTAAATTTAAAGGCTCCCAAGCTGAGCCCTTGAGCCATACGGGCCGGCTCGGGCTTGGCCCGGGAACCCAGATTGGGGCTCGGCCCGAGCCTCGACTCGGTAGAATTGGGCCTCAAGCCGAGCCATGGGCAGCCCAAGCAGGCGAGTCCGATTGCCATCCCTATCTACCACCACTGCTATTGTCGCCAAAACCATCGAAATTTTATCCCTTCATTGACATTTCTACAATAGATATTCTATTGGTGAAAGAGTACAATTAAAGGAATGAATTTGAAATAACCATCACCAAACCATAAAATCCAAATGGGACAGCCACCTTGGAAGCCAAAAAACTCTAGCTAATCATCGACCAAATTGTCAGACCTCTATACCACCGGAAACCCTTCACTCCCTTCTACACATACCACCCAACATCTAACCTTTATGCCAACGGATTTGGTTGGAATTTGAAGTCAAAATATCCAACTCGCGAATACAAATATTGGCGACAGCACTTGGTTCGAAGAGACTCATGTCATTCCTAACACACCAATCAACTATACTCACTAAGGTACCTCTCTTCGTGGTTTTAAAATATCAACAGATGCACAAAATTAAAATATATAGCAACAGCTTTCAATTTTTTATTGGACAATAATTGGCCAGAAATTATAGGACATATTAGAATGAAATTGATGGAAGCCCATTATTGTAGCAGGTGTGGCGTGATGCGATGAAGCCGGAACGAGTGGTCCACGACAGCGGGAACTACTACC
>NW_019252884.1:0-1233 GCF_002742605.1 Olea europaea var. sylvestris | reverse complement strand
CGCGCCGGGGGAAATTTCGTAATTTTTCGCGACTGTGTTGGAGTGGGCTAAAATTTGACAGGTAGATTGGAAACAAAAATCGCACCGGGGCAATTTCCTCATTTTTCGCAACTGCGTCGGAATGGGATTAAATTTGAGAGGTTGATCGTAAATAAAAATCGCGCTGGGGAAATTTCGTAATTTTTCGCGACTGTGTCGAAATGGGCTTAAATTTGGCAGGTTGATCGGAAATAAAAATCCCGCCGGGGGAAATTTCGTCATTTTTCGCAATTGTGTCGGAATCGGCTAAAATTAGACTGGTAGATTAGAAACAAAATCGCGCCGGGGCAATTTCGTCATTTTTCGCGACTGTGTCGTACTGGGCTTAAATTTGGCAGGTTGATCGGAAATAAAAATCGCGCCGGGCGCAATTTCATCATTTTACGCGGCAGTGTCGGAATGGGTTAAAATTTGACTGGTAGATCGGAAACAAAAATCGCGCCGGGGCAATTTCGTCATTTTTCGCAACTGTGTCGGAATGGGCATGAATTTGGCAGGTTGATCGGAAATAAAAATCACGCCGGGGAGAATTTCGTAATTTTTCGCGACTGTGTCGGAGTGGGCTAAAATTTGACCGGTAGAGCGGAAACAAAAATCGCGCCGGGGCAATTTCTTCATTTTTCGCAACTGTGTCGGAATGGGCTTAAATTTGGCAGGTTGATCGTAGCTAAAAATCGCGCCGGGGAAATTTCGTAATTTTTCACTACAGTGTCGGAATGGGCTAAAATTTGACAGGTAGATCGAAAACAAAAACTGCGCCGGGGCAATTTCGTCATTTTTCGCAACTGTGTCGGAATGGACTTTAATTTGGCAGGTTGATCGGAAATAAAAATCGCGCCGGGGGCAATTTCGTCATTTTTCACTACAGTGTCAGAATGGGCTAAAATTTGACAGGTAGATCGAAAACAAAAACCGCGCCGGGGCAATTTCGTCATTTTTCGCGACTGTGTCGAAATGGGCTGAAATTTGACTGGTAGATCGGAAACAAAAATCGCGCCGGGGCAATTTCATCATATTTCGCGACTGTGCCGGAATGGGCTTAAATTTGGCTGGTGGATCGGAAATAAAAATCGCGCCGGGGCCAATTTCGTCATTTTTTACGACTGTGTCCAAATGGGCTAAAATTTGTCTGGACGATCGGAAAAGAAAATCGCGCCGTGGGCAATTTCGTCATTTTTCGCGACTGTGTCGGAA
>NW_019252883.1:0-1233 GCF_002742605.1 Olea europaea var. sylvestris | reverse complement strand
ATTCTGGAAGTGTACGTTGATAATGTAGAGAAATTGTGATATTATTAAGCTAGTGTCGAAATAAAAATTTGCTTGACGGCAGGTTGTCTAGAGCGCCTACTTTAAAAAAAAAATTAAGAGGGAGGGCTAATATAAATTTATCTTTTGATGAAGATAGATTCTAAGAAGATGATAAGTTTATCAAGAAAAACGTCATTGAAATTAAGGGCTTGTGTCTTTTAAGCTAATATAATGTTTTATTGATGTAAAAGTCGAAATCGATGAGTTATGAATAACTTGTTCAACCTTGTTTGTTGCATTTCGGCTAATGCTTACATCCATGACACTTGAGAGAACACGAGAAATATCCCTTGACATTTGAAATAGATAAAGTTACTATTTGTCTCCCTTAAAAAAAAAATAATAATTAATTTTTATATTCTTTTCAACCACATATTCATAAAATAAAATATCTCGTACTTTAACCCAAAATTTTTATCTATATTTTATCCACATATTTTCCAAAATATCACTATTCAAAGCATCGTTTTTTCTCAATAATGACCATCAAACACGGCAAAATTCAGTGGGAATAAAAGTATAATTCTCTAAATACTCATAATACTTTGCCCGTTGGTCTACATCTTAAGTGCATTTGGATACTTGTAAGTTCTAAGTTTTATCTTTATAAGATAATATCAAAAGCTGAATATGGGATATGATTCAATTGGATCAACTTGCCAAGTACGAATTTAACAGTATTTTAGAATGATAATAACTTTTCTCTTAGTCGATAACATAAACTTTTTTTCTCTATTCCGTCTTTCTCCTACATCAAATATCAATTTTCTCGCCTCCACGGGCATAGCGGAGTGTTAAAGTAGGAAGTTTCTCTACGGAGTATCGAAGGTTCGAATTCCCATGACAACTAGGAGGCAAATTTATGGTGCACTTTGTCATCCCTCCAGGGTCCTGTCCGCACGTCATAAAGGGAGGTCCGCATTCCGAATATCCAGTCCAAGTAAGTATAAATTGTGACTGCATTCAAATTTACTCGGGCAACGAACTGGGGGAAGACCATTCCTCCTCAAGATTAGTTGGGCGAAACTCAATTAAAAAATGATGTTCTGTAAAAAAATAATCTATTTGTTAGTTACATTTCCACGTACAGAGGCCTATATAGGTGGATTAAACCAGTAACATTGAGTAAAACAATTTTGCTACTGATTTGTCATTAGCGACGTCCAACCTTTC
>NW_019252882.1:0-1233 GCF_002742605.1 Olea europaea var. sylvestris | reverse complement strand
CCCGGCGCAGTTTTTGTTCCGGATCAACCTCTCAAATTTTAGCTCATTCCGACACCGACGCGAAAAAGGTCGAAATTGCCCCCAGCGCGATTTTTGTTTTTTATCAACTTGTCAAATTTTAGCCAATTCTGACACAGTCGCGAAAAAGGACGAATTTGCCCCTGCTGCGATTTTTAATTCCGATCAACCAGTCAAATTTTAGCCCATTTAGACACAGTCGAGAAAAATGACGAAATTGCCCCTGGCGCGATTTTTGTTTCCGATAAACCTGTCAAATTTTAGCCCATTCCGACACAGTCGCGAAAAATGACGAAATTGTCCCCGATGCGATTTTTGTTTCCGATCAACCTGTCAAATTTTGGCCCATTTCGACACCGTTGCGAAAAATGATGAAATTGCCCCCGGCGCAGTTTTTGTTCCAGATCAACCTCTCAAATTTTAGCCCATTCTGACACCGTCGCGAAAAAGGTCGAAATTATCCCCGTCGCGATTTTTGTTTTCGATCAACTTGTCAAATTTTAGCCAATTCCGACACAGTCTAGAAAAATGACGAAATTGCCCCTGGCGCGATTTTTGTTTCCGATAAACCTGGCAAATTTTGGCCCATTCCGACACAGTCGCGAAAAATGACGAAATTGTCCCCGATGCGATTTTTGTTTCCGATCAACCTGTCAAATTTTAGCCTATTTCGACACAGTTGCGAAAAATGACGAAATTGCCCCCAACGCAGTTTTTGTTCCGGATCGACCTCTCAAATTTTAGCCCATTCCGACACCGTCGCGAAAAAGGTCGATTTTTGTTTTCGATAAACCTGTCAAATTTTAGCCAATTCTGACCCAGCTGCGAAAAATTACGAAATTCTCCCGGCGCGATTTTTGTTCCCGATCAACCTGTCAAATTTGAGCCCATTCCGACACAGTCGAGAAAAATTAAGAAATTGCCCCCGACGCGATTTTTGTTTCCGATCAACCTGTCAAATTTTAATCCATTCCGACACAGTCGCGCCGATCAACCTGTCAAATTTTAGTCCATTCCGACACAGTCGCGAAAAATGAGGAAATTGCACCTGGCGCGGTTTTTGTTTCCGATCAACCAATCAAATTTTAGCCCATTCCGACGTCGTCGCGAAAAATGAAAAAATTGCCCCCGGCGCGATTTTTGTTTCCTATCAACAAGTCAAATTTTAGCCAATTCCGACACAGTTTCAAAAATGACGAAATTACCCACGACGCG
>NW_019252881.1:42979-44382 GCF_002742605.1 Olea europaea var. sylvestris | reverse complement strand
CTGACGACACAGCACTTCTCCTGGCCGTCAAGGTAGGACGAGAGTATTCCTTTATCGAGAAGATGGTTAATAAGACGCCGCCAGACTTACTCACTCAGACGGACAACTCAGGCAATACAGCACTTCATGCGGTGGCACAGCTTGGAAATGTCAAAATAGCAAAGCTGCTCGTGGACAAAAATGGAGAATTGCTGAATTTTTTCAACAACGATGGTTTGTTGCCAATCCAAGTTGCCGCAAATCGATGTCACAAACGGATGACTTCATACTTGCTCGATAAATTCCTGACGAATAATTATTCTAATCTACTTGAAGATGCAACTGCTGGCAGCGTTTTGCTATCTCTAGTAAAAGCAAAATTTTATGGTATGTAAAGTTATTGCTCAACATTTTTTTTTAGACAGAGCTAATACACTCGCTGCTCTGCGCAGCCTCTCTCTTCCCAATTCTTTTTGCTGCCCGATCTGTTGATTGCATTGATTTATAACAACTTCAATTTCTTTGGCATGGTAAGTTGGTAATACAATATTTTATTTTCCTTTACAAAAGAATCTTAATTCCTTCTTCAGCCAACCAGCCGCCGAATTCTTATGTGAATGGTTGAAATCTCATATGTTTATGTCAATAATCCAACTCTTTGGTATACTTTACTAGGACCCTTAATTATAATTTGAGTCAAACCCAAGCTCACCTATTGAGTGTTGGGTTCCATGTTAAAGGTGGGCTTTTATGTTGATTGTTGTTCTCATATTGTGGTATGTATGCCGATATATGTTGCGATGATCATTTTTAAAATTTCGCAAACTAAATGTTGCTAAAAATAATCTTGAAATTGATTACTGGTTCTTGCTTAAATTGTAGATTTGGCTCTCTACTTGCTTAAAGAAAAACCCGAGTTGGTACGTGTGAATGTTTCTCATTTGGAGCTGATGGAAACTTCTGTTTCCCGAAGTGGGGAGATTTTGGAGCTGATGGCCGAGGAACCTTCTGTTTTCAAAAGTGGAACATGCTTCGGCATTTGGGGGTCCTTAATCTATTCTTGTTAGTCTCCCTTTCACCCTCTTATTCATTATCATATTTCTTCTTATTCATTAAACTTGCGTTGTACCATTCGACATTTCCATTAGAGTCTTTCCAGGTCCTGAGTTGTATCTGATTACAGCTAATGGGTTTAACCAGGAGGTTCCACGAACTCCTACTTGGTTGTGAGCCAAAGATCGTATCTTATCCTTCATGGCTTCTTGCCACTTTAATAGAGTAGGAACATAAAATGACTTGACTCTATGAGATTTATCTACAACATGACCAATATCACTCTCACCAAGCTTGAACATAATCACCCAATAAAATAGATATCCTTTCTCTGAGTGTGTGTGAATTGTGATGTGGACTTCTAGAGGAGG
>NW_019252881.1:0-39160 GCF_002742605.1 Olea europaea var. sylvestris | reverse complement strand
CCTCTTGGACTCTATTAGCACTTAAATAAGATATTTGAATCTGAAAGTCTAGGTGAATACATGTCAGATGTTTTAATTTAGTTGTGTAGTTTGATGAGTCCATTTGGAAGTTGATCAAGTTAAATTTTAATTTCTGTATTTTTCCTTTCTTAAGCATTGTACAAAATTCTCAGATCAACGTGTTGGGTTGTGTGTCATATAGTATCTTTTACTATGGTAAAATAATAGTTTATAATAAATAAATTGTGATTTTTTTATTTACTGCATTTATTTATTTATTAAGCATGCAAATTAAAGTCTTATGATAATATAAATTGAGTACTTGCGTTGAGAAGTATAGTATGACATAACTTGTATTTTGATCATAAAAAATTTGTTCAAAGTATGAAGGTTGGTATCTTGTACTAAAATGTTGTAGTATTGTCTGATTCACTTTTGGATTTGTGATTCGTCCTTATCACAAAAAGAATTGACATTTGTAAACTTGAAGTGTGTTGAATGAATCACGTGTCGAGTTTAATTATATAGCATGACCATGCAGAGAGTTAATTCATTTGATCGCCGTGTATTTTATCTATATCCTTTAGTAGGGATACGTATATATTTTCATGACTTTAATGATTTTTTTATTCATCAATGGATGAGATCAATTTAGTTGATCAAATATCTCCATGAGTTGGGAATTTAAGAATGAACGAAATCAAGAACGTAACTTTGTGTCGAGGACCGTCGTCCTGAAAAATAGATAGAGTGACTACGAAGTACTTTGTTGAACGGTTAAAACTTGAACTTAGTATTTAGCAACGACAAAATTTCGACATCTGTGATTAGTTCATAGAACCATTGAAGAAAGTGGTATTTAAGTTAGTGAGAATAATTAGAATGGTAAAACGATCATTTATGCTCATATCTAATTATCGAATTTCGAACAGAGATAAAATTATACACGACAAGTTAGAGGAAAGTATTACAAATATATTGGCTTCGTGATCTTTTATATTCCGAGAGTGAAATCTTTTTCCTTTAGTGGAAAAAGTAAAGACAAATAATAGATTAAAGGGGAATTTGATTAAAAAAAAAAAAAAAACCCCCCAGTTAAACAATATTATTGGTAAAATAACCTTCCTTTAATGTTTTTTGATGAAATAGCCTTCATTTACAAAAAACAATAAACAAATAAGATCAAATATCTAAAATATCGTCACCATGGAAAATACTCAAATACCCTTTTCAATCCAATTAAATCCCTCAATTCATCTACAAAAACCCGTCGACGTGCTTTCCCGATCGTTGTTTCCTTAAAACCTTGTTATTTATGGTATTCTTCATCTATCTTCTCTAATATTTTGAGCATTTGAACAAGAATTTTGGTGTCTATATTATCTACATTGAAATCTCTACTATACTTAAAGAAAGAAGAAATGTATTTTTAGAAATCTCATTTACAATGGTACTTTTATTGTTAAATATAGTATAAAATGATACTTTAGTTGATTTTATTTTCGTATTTGGTGTATATTTGTACCGTCCGCAACTATTGGACGATAACGACATTCCAGTCATTATTAATAGTGGATATCAGTCATTATCTTCCATGTAAAACGACAGTACAATCATTATCTATTATAATCTGTCTATTATTGATAATATATTGTGGTTACTTTGATAATTTAAATATGGTAACTATTTTCATATTACTTTGATATATAGTTGAGTAAACTTATTTAACTTTTTATTTTATTTACAGCTATGGATTCTGTAGAAATAATATGGATACAGGTATGCTACTTTGTTGAGTTTAAAAAGACTGAAAAAGGCAAATGGACCTGGGATTATGTAGGAAACGGTGAAGAAAGTGTGAATATTCTTTATGTTCCATCTAGCATTTCGTATATAGAGTTGTATAACAAAGTGTAAGAACTTGTTAATGTGGATTCAAAGTTATATGAAATTGAGATGGTGTCTCTTAATTCCAGAATGCCTAAATTTTTAGTTCCACCACAAAGTATTAACAGTGACATGAAAGTGAAGTGATTTCTTTCTATTTGTAAAAAACATCCTCTTTGCGTGACTATTTCGACAAAAGTTGTAGGTGAATGTGATAGTGTAAGGGAGTTTGAAAGATATTGTGGAGTAGAAACTAATGATGAAGTAGAAAAGGGAGATGTGAGCCATCAAAATGAAGTTGAGCAATATGATGGCGATCATGGAAATGATAACGTAGAAGGAAACTTTGTGGATTGGGATAACTTGCATATAATTCAAGGTAGTTCCCAACAACAAGATTTCGAAGATAAATCTCCTCCGAGAGATGAAAACAATGTTGATTTCTCCATGGAAAAGGACATTATTGGTACTTCAACACAAGTCGTGTGTTCAATTCCTTATAGATCATTAGTTAGGATACCGGAAAATGAGAATGTACACGATGATGAACTATTTCCAACTAAAAGTGCTTTGATATCAAAACTCCAGCTACTTGCCGTGAAGTGCCAATTTGAATTTAAAGTGAAGAAATCAAATAGGAGTGTGTATATAGTCGTTTGTGTTGAGGAAAGTTGTAACTGGCGTTTACGAGCAACGAGTATAGCTGAATCTGAGATTTTTCAAATACGAAAATATTCTGGCCATCACATTTGCTCCATGAGTGTTCGTCGTAGGGATAATAGAAATGCTTCCTATTTGGTAATTTGAAGACATGTAGCTCCAAAATATCAGGATGCCAACATAGTGTACAGACCAAGAAACATTATTAATGACGTTCGTCGAGAGTTTGACATAACTATAAAATATCACAAGGCGTATATGGCCAAAGAATTTGCTTACAAAGAGGTTCGAGGTACTCCTGATGATAGCTATGCAAAGTTACCATTGTATTGTCACGTTTTGGAGAGAAATAATCCTAGTACGTTGACCTTTATTGAAACCGATAATGATGGACCTTTTATGCATTTTTTCATGGCATTAGGACCAAGCATACATGGATTCCTCTCTTCAATCTGACAGGTAATTTGTGTGGATGGAACATTTTTAAAATCTAATTATCGAGGTAAGTTACTTGTTGCTACATGTCAAAATGTAAATTGTTAAATTTATCCACTTACGTGGAGGCATAGTGGATTCAGAAAACAATGACTCATGGACTTGGTTCTTTCAGAAGTTGCGACAGATAACCGATGACACAGACGAGCTAGTCTTTATATCTGACCGTGCAACAAGCATATCAAATGATTTCAACAGTGTCTATCTTAACACACATCATGGACATTGTATATGACATTTGCAAGCTAACTTGAAGAGCAAATTTCCTCACATAGATGTTGTGCCATTGTTTAGAGCTACCGCAGAGACATATAGTTTGGCAAAATTTGAGATTACTATGCAAGCATTGTGCAGTCTACACGACAAAATTCGAGGGTACTTAGAGGATGATATTGGCGTGGAGTATTGGTCAATAGCACATTTCAATGGAATCAGATACAATAGTATGACCACAAACAATGCAGAATCATTAAATTCATTGTTGAGAAGTGCTCGAGAATTTTCTATACTTGCTTTGATCAAGCATATCAGGGAAAAGATGCAGAGATGGTTTCATGATAGGTGCACTGATGTTGAAAAATGTACAAACTACCTCACCCCGCCCTTGGAGAAGAAAATGTACGATAGGTATAATAAGTCAAAAGGTTTCGAGGTAAAAGCTCTTAGCCCATATAAAATGCAAGTGAGTGATAAAATGGAAATTTTCATTGTTAATTTGGAGAGAGGGACATGCACATGTAAAAAATTTGATCAGGACCAATTTTCATGTGCACATACAATTGCAGTAGTAAGGGATGTTGGAGATAATTGTTACAGGTTTTGCACTCCATTTTATAGCACTTCTTATTGGAAACAAGCTTATTCTGAATATATATATCATCTGCCAAACAAGGCGGACTAAGAAATTTTCAATAATGTTCGATCAAGAAAGGTAATACGACCGTTGACACGAAGAGAAAGTGGACGTCCACCAAGAAAAAGAAAACAATCGGCCGGAGAGGTGCGCAAGTCTCGTAAGTATAGTAGGTGTTTGAAGACTGGGCATAATCGTATCACTTGTACAGATTGTGTACTACTCAGTGAGAGACATGAATGATGATGATAAAACGGCACATCTACTAAATTTTGACATTTATGATGTGCTTCTTTTGTAGTATTGAAAAGGACGGTGGTGTTATGATATACTGCTTTCGTCATTTCGAAATGTAAACTATTTAAAATGTTTGGAATGATTCATTTTGTCAGTCTTAGAATTGATAAAGTCATAACAACAGATATCTTTTGTTTTGTTATATCAAAATATCACTGGTGCCGTTTTTTGTATTTTACCTAGAAAACATAGAAATATTGTTCAGAAATTAAATATTATTGATTTAGTAAATATTTATTTCTAAATATATAAATTATCAATCATTTGTATCGTGTTTATATAACTAACGACACTTGTGTTGTTTTCAAAACAGTAACAGCACTAGTGTTGTTCTCATTCTTCATGTTGTCCAAGTAACAAGGGTATCTCCCAAATTATGTGAGTGAAATGTCCATCACGCGACTCAAATGAGTTCAACTTATCAAATACAAGGGCCCGGAAGGCTCGTGGCTGCTCATACTCGTGTTTATTGACAGAACGACACAAGTGACGTTTAACAGCACTTGTGTCGTTCTGTTGATTTCTCCTATTTTTTTCTTCATTTCCACAGCCTCGACCTCAAGGAGCGGACCTCCTAATTTAAGAAAGTTATTGAATACATGACGGATAACGACGGAATTGGCAAAGATTGTGGATGCCGAGTTCGTGAAATCAAAAGTCACCGTCCACATTTGTTAGAAAACCAAAGTAACGAGGATATTTCCCAAATTATGTGAGCAAAATGTCCATCTCGTGACTCAAATGAGTTCAACTTATCGAATAAAGGGACCCAGAAGGCTCGTGGCTGCTCATACTCGTGTTTATTGACAGAACGACACGAGTGTCGTTTAAAGATACTTGTGTCGTTCTGTTGATTTCTTCCATTTTTTGCTTCATTTCCATCGCCTCGACCTCAAGGAGCGGACCTCCTAACTTAAGAAAGTCAGAATTATTGATTACGTGACGGATAACGGTGGAATTGGCATGGATTGTGGATGCTGAGTTCATGAAATCACAAGTCACAGTCCACATTCGTTAGAAAACCAAAGTAGCGAGGGTATCTCCCAAATTATGTGAGCGAAATATCCATCTCGTGACTCAAAATGAGCTCAACTTATCAAATAAAGGGGCTCAAAAAGCTCATGACTGCTCATACTCGTGTTAATTGACAGAACTACACAGGTGTCGTTTAACGACACTTGTATCGTTCTGTTGATTTCTCCCATTTTTCGCTTCATTTCCACCAACTTGATCTCAAAGAGCGGACCTCCTAACTTAAGAAAGTCAGAATTATTGATTACCTGACGAATAACGGCAGAATTTGCAAGGATTGTGATCGAAATTATCGTTCTCTTCTCAATAACGACAAAAGTATAGTTATATGAACATTATCGTCACTTGTGCCGTTCCCATTATTAAGTTTATGTCACTATAATGGCAGTTATGTCATTCTCTATATTTTTTCAAGATCAGTAACGACACAAGTGTCGTTCTCGTAGATTTGTAAATTTAAACATAACGATAGTTACACCGTTTAAATGTTTAATCTCAATTCAGTAATGGCACAAGCGTCGTTTTATAAGCGGTAACGACACTTGTGCCATTCTTATGAACATGTTTGTGTCTTTATAACGCTACTTATGTCGTTCTCTCTATCTTTTCAATATTAGTAATGGCACAAGTGGTGTTCTCGTATACAATGACCAAACTAACATAAAGACAATTATGCCGTTCTTCTGGCTTTTCTCATGAACTTATTTGCTAACATAACGACTCCATTGTAATGAACGTTCTCATATCATTAACAGCACAAGCCCCGTTCTCATGAACAAAACTTGACCTAAATATGACCAATTACCATTCTCATAGAAATGCACAAGCACATTTAAACGAAAGATATAAAAACTGTAACTACAATTAACATTGAACTTCAAGCAAACATTTGTAATTGCAAAATCAATCTCCAAGGTATAAATCAAAAATAACATCAAAACATTCACTATATCTACGGATCAAAGTGCCATGCAAATATCTCTGCAGCTAATTTGTTCCTCCAAATAGACATATATTTCGGACGAATCAAATCTATATTCAATTGAGCTTGTAAAAACTAACAATCCAATATAGCACAATCTTGCTGAAATATATGTGGATATCTCACTGCCCTTTCCCTAATGTGGTATAAGGCCAAGTCGATATACTGTACGCCAAAACATGATTAATTAAATGCATTCTTTCAGTAATAATAATTCTAATGTACAAATATTACTTACATCATCGAAAAGCCACCTGTCATCTTTCAATAGTTCATCAAAAAATTTCCGTCTTACTTCATAGATAGCCAAGGATACTGTATCACTGTGACAACAATAATATCAAACTAAGCTAACTTGCAAATTCGAAATTACGCCCTTCACTACGCAAATCACTGGAATAAAATAAATTACCTCGTGGATGCATTTGCCAACCACTTGTTGAGGTCTTCAACTTTTGCAAGATCTACTTCCCTTAAAGGATCATATGCTTGAATGTTCAATAATTTTCTCCTCTTTAAGGGATTAGTGTATGGAGAAAACAGCACGACTGCTCTTCTCTTAACTCGATGTCCCCTTCCTACAGTCAATTCAGAATTCGGATCTTCGATGACAGTGATTTCATTACTAGGTTGGCAAACATGTGAAGACACAAAAGGCTTCTCGGAATTATCTACAAATTTTGATGGAACACAATTCAATCCATTTTATCACACAAGATTGAAAAGTGAAATATTGAAATGTAAATTATTTTTACCTTTGTTAGATATGCTTGAATCCTCTTTTGTCCTAGCCACCTTCTCTATGACATCATCTTGTCGAGCTTCCTCGGTCCGAAAGGTCTCTCTGGTCCAGACTAAAGGCTGTTGTTGGTACAAAACTATAGTAGATGAAGGATCTAGCACAAATCCTACAAATGGGACCCAACATAAAAATCCTACAAATCCAACAAATGGGACCCAACATAAAAATTATTTGTAGCTTATTGCAAAAAGTACAAGAGAGAATATACCATCATCATATGTAGGAAAAGCCTTGGGTTGTTAATTCGATGTGACTTCTTCATGAGAGCATTCTTCAATAATTACCTCATCTCGCTCTCTTGCTTCTTTTTTCTGTTGATTGTCTGTACTAAAAGCACAATCATCAAATTTGCTTCTTTTCGACTGAACTCCACCTCGTCCAGCCAATTGGAGAAATAAATCAATTTTCCTTTCTACTTGATCGAAATGCTCTGACATCTCACCTCGGAGCCTCTCTTCAACACTTATTTCTTGTTTTATTATATGAGCGATAGAGTCATAAGAAGGTGGGGATCGTCTAGCTGTCTTGGATGAATGTAGATGGCTAGACATAGATGGTCGATCCGATGTCTTAGGACATTGTGGGCGAGTGAAACTTGAATGAGCATTATCACTCTCAGATTCTTTTTCACCTTCATCCTTAGAAGTGACATTATCTAACTTAGGATTCGCTTCATCATCAAAAGGTTCGGATTCCTTCCAAAACGGCTCTAGCAATTCATCATCTATAGGATTTAGCGTACAATGTACCTCTATCTGAAAAAACAAAAATGTATAATTATTCAGCAAATTGTTTTGTTATAATTATCGATACGCCATTTAGATTTTGAAAAAACAAAACTTACATTTGATGATTCAAAAAATGTGCAAAGTATTTCCCCCCCTAAGTTGCTTGGACATTTCCCAGCCTATCATTCTTGAAGTTCTAGAATCGACTGTTACACGACCAAATTTCTTTCCAACATTGGGAATTGCTTCAAATGCTCAAATCTGTACAATCATAAACTTAATTTTTTGTAACATAATTAAAAAAAATGTAAAGTTTAAATGATTTTAGAACATATTACCATGATTGCAAGCGGAAATCCATCTAGAGAATACGGATATCGCTAAGAAGTTGTATAACCCTTCAATATGTCTCCCAAATTACATTTAAAGACCTTAATAGTGTACTCGTATGACTTTCTCCCCCACGTATAGTTGTTAAATCTATCGAGATCATCCACCAAATAAAACAACCATGGGTTAACAAATGTATTCTCCTCTGCTGCCAAAAGCACGTACATCAATATGACGAGGAGGCCTAACTTATATTTATCATTCTTATGCTTGCAGCGTTTGAAAACTTGTAACAATAAACCTCTCTTTATTTTGTCGTTGCTACGCTTAAAACACTCTTTCACGAGTCTACAATTTTGCCCTAGCTTCGGATCCTCGTTTTCCAAATCCCCCGCTTTAATCCTAGTCACCAGTGTGAATTCTTGCAATCCAAATCTTGCAGGCTTGTCTCCAACCTTAATAAATACTTCATTTTCTTTTCAGGTACTTATCGACCTTAGAATCAATTGGTGGACTAATTGGGATGCAAGCTTTATGTTTCTCAGGCTTAACAAATGTTTAAAGCAGGAATTGGTGAATAGGTCCTGATGCTTGTCATCTGAGCTGTACAAAACTTCATCAATCAATTTCATTCTACATCTATTACTTATCTTCACGTTCACTACGTCTTCAGCATCTATTTTTCCTATTGTAAAATGCAAAACAATAATTGAGTTAGCAATCTAATTTCTCAAAGCAATCATTTACCAAATTATTGGACAAAAATAATGACTTACAAACTATTTCATGACTACACATAGAAAGCTCCAAGGCAACACAAAATTGTAGTAAAGCTATGAAACATTGTTACTTCAACCTCAAACTAATACCTTAAATGTGTCACAACTCTATAGTGCACTATGCAAATAATGATTTACAAGTTAATATCAATGATTTGATGTATAAATTGCTTTAGATAGTGTTCTATATTCGTGACTACTAACACACAAAAGGACCGAATGTCAAACGTTATCAGTTCATTTATTCCAAATTAGATAAATACGATAAAGTAAAGCATGAGACCAACTCATATAAAAGTCACAAATACTACCCACTACTATTGTTACTACCAAAGTGACAAAATTTGACATTTCTAGAATCACTTTTCACCTTTTAGTTAATCTCATATCAATTATGTACAAATTTTGCTCTTTATATACTCGAATTATGTACAACATTTCTAGAGCATGTGTAAAGATTAATTTGATGAATAACATGTAACCATGTCTAAATTCGAAACCCTTTTGATCAAATCCCCAGGTCTGAAGATTTGACGTCCATAGCCAAACCTAATTATCAAATTGGAGACGACAAACCTAGAGTAACATGTAGAGTTCTGTGAAAAGTTGAACTTTTGCTACTACTTCAAATAATCATTGGGTTAATTAGCATTCTCAACTTTGACCAACGACAAAGAATTTATCTATTACACTCTCATATTTGCATGTTTTACCTATAATACCTAGAACTTTGAACAGGTATATTAATATACTTAGGTGATATCTATCGAAGAACGATCCATTTGGCCACTAAATGTGGTGGTGAAGAGGCCAATGCTAACGAGGTGAAGTATGAACAAGGCATGAGATGAAGAAGCCGTACCTTAAATTTGTGTTCACCTTCACAGTCGCAGTAGCAAGGAGAGGAATTTCCACAAACTTGTAGTTCCAAAACAAAGTCTTCGAGGCGGCATGGAGGGTCACTTCACTCGCCTATGCTCATCGTGTTCTTTTGTATGGATATCAAAGGCCATGTCGATTTCATGAGATTCCTAGTGGATTTTGAGAGATTTTCTCAAAGGGGAAGAAGAAGAGAGACGTTAATTTTTGAATTTGGAGGAATAGGGTTTTACCTAAGGAAGAAACAAGGTGAAAGAGGGAATATGGAAGGATTTTTGTGTTAAAATATGAAGAATAGTTTGGTCATTTTATCAATTAATCTACTTTGATTTTTTTTCTCCTTTTTGTATTGTCAAAGGCTATTTCTCCAAAAACATTGGCAAACCCGGCTGTCTCACCAAATTCCCTTAGATTGAATGGTCTATGATCGACTAGATATGATCTAATTATTGAAGTTTGGATAATATATGTTCGATTAGGTTCATGTGGTAGCTCTATAAAGCATTGAAACTTAATTATAATTATTATAGATGTTTTGGGATTGATTGAAATGACAATAAATTATTATACTTAACTATAATTATTATAAAGTTGTAAACTTAATTGTAATTGAAATTGAAATTGTAGGACTACACATGTAATTAAATGTAAACTAATTGGATTTAATATTAATTAAAACTCCTATTTGAATGTGGAATTTTTGGTGTATATGGATTTGAACTATTTTATTTCTATAAACAGAGACTAAATGTAACTTAGACATCATATTGAACACAATAAAATATAATACAATAATTTCATAGTATTCAAAATTAGACAGAAAAAAAAAGACATTTTATTTTTCTTACTTTATTCAATTGTTTGGTCCAATAATTAATTTTCTGATTTAATTAAAAGAAAGTATCCACCTATCGGTGCAGTATTAACATTGGAGAACAACATAGAAGGCTTAGAGGTTTGGAGTATCAAGTTCTTAGAATTAAAAATCTAGAAGCTCGTGATACAAAAAGTTAAAAGTTCATAATTTAAAATTAATTTAAGAATCAATCATCGAATTTAGGTAAAAATTTGAATATTTTATTTTGATATAACATACACGTGAACAACTAGATGATCTTGATTCTTGAATAATTTTTTTAAAATTTTTTGGCTAATTTCACTTCCGCATTCCAACACAACGAACTAAAATTATTTCTCTAGTTTCATCTTCTCTACAACTTTACAGTAGCCATACAAGTAAATGCACCTTTTTCTGCTCCATTTCCAAACGAAGGCAAGAAAACCATGCTTTTAAGAAAAAGGATAAAAAAGAAATCAAATTATGAAAATAGAATTACGAAAATAGATTCTTGAAGAACTTGCGTTGTTGCAGAATTAATAGAAGATCATATTGATTTACCCTTGTAAGAGTTCATAAGTGTTTTGTCCATAACTCATTTTTGACAAGTTTAATCCGACATCAATATCTCTATGTATGCATTCAAATGCATAACCCCACATAACAAAGGTCCTGATAAAAAAATACTTGGACGTAAATCAGTAAGTTTTAAACCAAATCCCTTTTTTTGTTAATCGAAGTTACTTTATGCTTTTTATCTTCTCTTTCATCGTACAGTTTATGAGACCCTCCAACTTTTATTAACTTAACAACATTGCACAGACAACATTATACATGCTCTGATTTTGATATAAACTGAAGAATAAATCTATTTGTACAATCATTTTGTAACAATGTTGTAGTTGTAAAAAACATGTTGGTGAGAAAGATGAATTGTTTTTAAAATTGTGCAATGACAATATCTACGTTGCATGTTGTCAAAATCATTGTAAGTGAAGTTGATTATAAACTGAATTACTTGAAAAAAAATAGTTAATCAAAGTTAATATGTTATGCAAACAATCACGACCTATCTCATGAGCATATCCAGAGTACCTGAATCTCTATGCACCAACATTCATTCTCTAATGATGCAATTTTAGTGGGGCTCGCTGGACCAATAGAAGATATAAAATAACCTGAATTAAATGAGATCACATGTGTTTTGCAAAAGGATTGGGTGGTCAGATGTTTTGAGATCACGATCCATTAATTAAGCATTAGTGGCAAAGCAGGCTTAGGACTTAATTTGCAACATGAAGTCACTCATTGTACGTATACTGAAGGGAAGTATTTTGGAACTAGTGATTTTCTGTCAACTAAGAATAAAAATGGTTCATCCTACCTCTAGGAAAACTTATTATGGAGAATGGACTAAGGTGACTAGAGGATGGAGATGTAGTCTTTTCGAAATTTACAAGACTGGTGCATTCCTCTCCCAACATCTTCTATACCCATTACTATTGTTCTTAAGAGTATAAATATCTCCTTCAATCAATCTGAATATATTGCATTGATAAAAACTACCTTAATGTAATTTGAGCAGCTTAAGCCCATTGACTTCACGATATTTCTTTAAAATGAATATGCTGCCTTCAAAAGTGCTAAAGGCATTTAGCAATTGTCTCTCATGATGGAACGAATTTTGTGTCCTACTGAAGCAGCAAAGCAATTTGCAAGAGCTCCAAGAAGTTGATGAAGCATTTTTTACATCGAGAATAGTATCAGAACAAGAGAGAGAACGAGATTCAAAACAAAGAAAGTTTGCAATTAAAGTTGTGTAATTTTTTTGGCAAATAGGGAAGGCTATTTATGAATTCGTTCGTGTCCATTTGAATATCCTTAAGCATTTTCAGAACAATTGTCACTGTTCAAAAAGCCCTCCAAACTTGAACAGACAACACTGTTCCTAATGAAACATTGCATTCGTTAACAGATGTCCGTCACATCGGTTAACAGACGACCCAGACCAAAAAATTACTCGAAAATAAGCCAATTAAAAATTAATTTCATTAACTATCCAAGAATTTGTTTAATTATAATTTGGCCCAAAAATTTAAATAAAGTTTGTCCAAAAAGATAATATAGTACATTGATTCACCCACACCTGTACACAAGTATGTGCTCATGCCTAGCTGAGCGATAAAATGGATTTCGATGATTGTGCGCACATGTACGCTTAGGACCAAACCCAATAGAATATACGTTTTCTCCTTTCCAAAAATTATTGATACTCCTTGGGCCCAAACTCAATTACCATGCTTCTCTACATAAGTCACACTAAAGTTTTCTAACTTTCCTTGTAGGAAAAGTATTTTACAATTTCCAACAAATCAAATGCTTCACTAGTTTATAGTTTCAAGTGTGTTACTTTGACATCAAATATTTTATTCAATTCTAAATGATTTTCGATAAATAAATATATCACGTTAATCATCTCGCGAAGTAGAACATAAATGTGGTTGATCCAGTTAAAATCAAAGTACTGATCCTACTAAAATTGGAGCTCAAAGTTGACCCAATTCACTAATTAACAAACCATTTCCAACAATTCCCTAAATAAATAAAATATATCCGCTATTTCCAAACAATATCCGATATATTTTTCGAAGTATAAATGAAGAAAAACTGCATCGTGAAAGAAGTCAAAGGTTTTGAATTTTTCTTAGTAAAATCTATTAGATTTATTTGGCCAATCAATAACAAGATGCTTTAATAATGTTAATAGCACTCAAAGATTAATATTAAATCTATCAGATTTACTTGGCCAATCGATAGCAAGATGCTTTGAAAACGTTTAATAGGACTTGAAAATCAATATTTTAAATTTATTTAATAATCTCTCCTGAGTAGAAAAAAATTTATCCTCACATATGATTGGAAATAACTCTATCTCAAATGCAAACATAACAAGATATATTAAATCACAAGAACATTCAATGAGATCCTAAAAGCAAAAACAAACACTAAACTTTTGTTTGACAATCATTATTTGCGAACTATTTTTTTTTTTTACATATTCATTCTCAACCACACATTCACGCAATAAAATATTCTTTACATAAATTTAAAACTTTTTCCTACTTTTTTTTTTAACCTTACATTCACCTAAAAATCACTATTCAAAATTTTATTTTCTCCCAAATTACGGTTGTCAAACAAGGGCAAAGAATCAAAAATTGGAAATTAATATAACAATATTAAGCCCTTGTTTGGTCGAGATTAAAATCAAATTTTTATTAGATTTTGATAAGAGTTGATGAAATGTGTGTTTTGAAAGTTGTGGATCCCATAAAATTTGTGGTTAAAGTTAATTATTGACTTTGATTTAGATTAAATTTTAATTTTAATTTCGACCAAATAAGGACTAAAGCATGATCATCGTTATCCTAGAATCTATACAATCAACTAGGCATCATAATAATACAAAAACATTAATGGAACTTGTCCAACATTAAACAATTTTTTATTTCTCTACATATTTTATAATGTTGCCTTGGCCGACATTAAATTAATCAAATTAAGGTCACACTTTTGGATTTTGATCAACTAAAAAATTTTAGATTAAAATCATTAGAGATCCATCCGACAAACAGTTATTAGAAGGTTTGAGACTCAGGCGCAAATTTTTTAAATATTTTATATCTCTGGCAAATTTCCCTTGTTTCAGTTAATAAACATGGTACTGATCAATGTCAAACCCTTCACCTAAGTTTATCGAGGAAAAAAACCATTATTCTTTTTCTTCTTTTTCGCAACTACTAGGACAAATCGTATCGTTTTTCTACCAACGATCATGTTCAATGGATCTTTGGTTATTCCAATGAACCTAGACATCAAAAGCCTTTGAATTGAATTTCTTGCTTGCATGTTCCTTCTTTTTCAATCTCCTTCAATGGCATTTTATTATGTGTGTAATATCAAGCATGCTGCTCTAGTCCCATGCATTTGATAAGAGGAAGAACTAAGGTTCTCCAAAGAAGATTTTTTCCCTCTCTTTCTTATCTATCTAAATGCTTGATTGAAATCAAACTTGCACACTACTGACAACAAATTATATTATAATAAATTTTGACAGTAAGGCTCTACTCATACTGTGAGAAGGGATGGCGCCTAGGCGCCCAATTTCTGCTGAAGCAGAAACGGGAGGTAGAAACTTGGCGCCTAGGCGCCCCGATGTTAAAACCGGGCAGCAACATGGCACCTAGGTGCCACTCATGGGTGCCTAGGCGCCCGATACAGCCTATTTATAGCTGGTCTTTTCCCTTCATGTTTAGAACCCGATTTTTGAGAGAATTTACCAAGCAAGAGGTTGTTCTTCTTGAGTCTAAATTCAAAGCTATTTTTCTTTTTTGGGGATTAACTTGAGGCTTGTTCAAGTAATCCAAATCCATTGTTCTTCATTTATATTGAAAATCATTTCTTCCCCAATTTCTTATCTTTGAAGTGGTTTGGAATTTTCTTTTCACATTGCAAGTTATCTTTTTTGGGCAATCTTGGGAGTGTTGTTTTCCCAACAATTTGGTATCAGAGTTTCTTCTTAAATCAGGGAGGTTAGCTCCGATTTTTGGTGGGTGGCTTGAACTTTGTTGTGCACACAAGGTGTTTATGAAAATTTTCAAGTGAACTTTGTTGGTTTATTTCTGGTAAACAAGTAGATAAATCATGTCTACTAGAGGAACGGTGAAGATTGGGAAGTATGAGATAGAGAAATTCAATGGGAAGAATGACTTCTCATATTGGAGAATGCAAATGAAAATTTTTTTAATTTCTCAAAAGTTGCACAAGGCATTGGCAGGAAAGGAGAAGAAGTACATAGATATGTCTGACGAGGATTGGAAAGAGCTAGATCTTGAGGCACGAGCGTCTATCATTCTATGCCTTGAAAAAGATGTTGCTTTCTTGGTTGATGGTGAGGAAACGACAGCGAAGGTGTGGACAAAGTTGGAGAATAACTTCATGACGAAGACTCTAACTAATCGGATCTATTTGAAGTCCAAATTGTATACTTACAAGATGGATAAAGGTACACCAATCCGGGAGTACATCAACAAGTTTGATAGGTGCATATCGGACTTGAAGGACATTGATGTGAAAGTAGATGATGAGGATCAAGCACTTCTACTACTTCTTTCATTGCCAAAGTCTTACGAGAACCTAGTGCAAACATTGATGCTTGTGGGTGATAAACTTGTGATGGAGGACACTAGAACGTCACTTCTAGCGGATGATCTTCGAAAGATTGCAACTAGTGGCATGTCTATCATTGGTAACAAGGAGCAAGCTCAAGGATTGTTTGTACGAGGTAGAAGCAATGTGCGACCAAAGGGCAAGGGAGAAAAATCTAGATCGAGTTCTAGACCTCTTGCGGAAAGGTCTTGTTTCAAATGCGGCGAGTTTGGGCATTTTAAGGCAAATTGTACTAACAAAAGGAGTTGGAAGAAGAACAATAAAAACAACAACAACGGGAAGGTGCAAGTCAAGCAAGAGGTTAGCTATACCTCGGAAGGAGGGGAAGGCGATGAGTGCTACACCATCTCTTGTGATGAAGAAATCTCTGGTAAGTGGATTCCTGATTCTGGATGCTCTTACCATATGTGTCCAAATAGGAAGTGGTTTACTACCTATAGAAGCACTGATGGTGGAACCGTGTTGATGGGTAATAACCATTCCTGTAAAACGGTGGGGCTCGGTTCAATTAGAATCAAGATGTATGATGGAGTGGTTAGAACATTGATAGATGTTAGACATGTTCCTGATTTGCGGAAGAACCTTATCTCTGTTGGTGCTTTAGACTCCGACGGTTGCAAGATTGTAACATGGAATGGAGTAAAGAAGGTTGTTCGTGGTTCTTTGATTGTGATGAAGGGTATTCGTAAAGGCAATCTCTATGGTCTTCATGGTACTACAGTTATAGAAGATGTAGTGGTTGGAACAAGTGGAAGTGGTGGAGATCTATGTGAGTGTACTCGACTATGGCATAGGAGGCTTGGGCATATGCCTGAAAAGGGGCTAGATCTGCTAGTCAAGAAAGGTTTGTTAAAGAACTTGAAGAAGCCTTGCATGGACTTCTGTGAGCATTGCGTGTACGGTAAAGCACACTGAGTTCAGTTCCAGCCAAGCAAACATAGAAGCAGAGGTATTCTAGACTATGTGCACACGGATGTATGGGGTCCGGCTTCTGTCACTTCCAAAGGCGGTTCCAGGTATTTTGTTACATTTGTTGATGATTATTCTAGATATGCTTGGATTTATTTTTTGAAGCATAAGAATGAGGTATTCGACACTTTCAAGAAGTGGAAAGCAATGGTTGAAAACAGAACAGGAAAGAAATTAAAGACACTGCTATTTGATAACGGTACTCAGTATACAGATGGTGCTTTCAAGGAGTTCTGTGGTAAGGAAGGCATTGCGAGACACTGGACAGTTAGGAATACATCGCAACAGAATGGGGTCGCAGAAAGACTGAATTGCACATTTTGAGAGAAATCGATGTGTATGCGATCCTATGCTGGTTTGGGCAGAGAATGGTGGGCAGAGTCGGTTGCAAATGCTTGCTACATAGTGAACCGGTCTCCACATTCAAGGTTAGATGGAAATGTACCTTACAGGGTATTGACAGGAGAACATGCAGATTATGAGAAACTCAGAATATTCGGATGCACAAACTACTATCACCTCAACGAGGGAAAGCTTGATGCAAGGGTCAAGAAAGCTATATTCTTGGGGTGTGCGGCAGGTGTAAAAGGCTATCACCTATGGTGTGTAGAGGATTATAAGTTCATGATTAGCAGAGATGTTACTTTTGATGAGAACTCCATGATAGCTTTGTTGAAAGCTACAGTGCCCGGTGGTGATGGTGTTGAGACTACAAGGTCTCAAGTTGTCGACATAGAACCTAGAGATCAACCTGGTTCTAGGCATGTTCAAGAGAAGCATCATACAGACGCTCAAGATGAGAGTGATGATGAGCTTGAACAAGAGGCGGTTCAGCAAGAGAATGTACAAGCACAGCAACAATAGCAGCTTGCAGATAACTTGGCTTCCTCTAGGCCACGCCGTACTTACAAGCAAGTTCTAAAGTTGGGGTCAGACGAGCCTTTGAGGCACTATGGGCAGATAAATTTGGTTGAGTATGCACTCTCGGTGGAGGATGATGAGCCTGCCACTTTCAAGAAAGCTATTTTAAACAACAATAGTGAGAGTTGGTTGGCAGCAATGGAAGAAGAGATGGAATCACTTCACAAGAACCAAACATGGGAGGTTGTCCCATTGCCCATAGATAAAAAAGCTATTGGTTACAAGTGGTTGTACAAAAGGAAAGAGGACCCTACCAAGCTCAGCGGTACAAGATTCAAAGCAAGGTTAGTGGTTAAGGGGTTTACACAAAGAGAAGGAGTTGACTACAATGAGATATTTTCTCCGGTGGTTAAGCATACTTCCATTCGGGTGCTATTGAGTATTGTTGCTCATCATGATCTTGAGCTGGAACAACTCGATGTCAAAATCGCCTTCTTGCACAGGGACTTAGATGAGGAAATCTATATGCATCAACCTAAGGGCTACAAGGTTGAGGATAAGGAACGTCAGGTTTGTCGTTTGAGAAAATCACTATATGGATTGAAGCAATCTCCTCGGCAGTGGTACAAGCGATTTGACTCCTTCATGTTAAAGCATGGTTTCTCCAAAAGTGAGTATGACTGTTGTGTTTATATTCGAAAACTTCAGGGAGGTAACTATATCTATCTTCTTTTGTATATGAATGACATGCTTATCGCTTCGAAAAGCAAGGTGGAGATAGATAGGTTGAAATCTCAACTTGGTAAAGAGTTTGAGATGAAGGATATGGGGGCTGCCAGAAAAATACTGGGTATGGAGATTAGAAGAGAAAGGACGCCCGGCGAATGTTTTTGAGTCAGAAAGGCTACATTGAGCGGGTTATTGCTAGGTTCGGGTTGCAAGGTGCAAAGTCGGTGGTGACTCCATTGGCTCCACATTTCAGGCTCTCTGGTAAACAATCTCCTACTACAGTGGAAGAAAAGGTACGCATGGATCGTGTACCTTATGCTAGTGCAGTTGGCAGTTTGATGTATGCCATGATGTGTACACGCCCAGATATTTCACAGGCGGTTAGTGTGGTCAGTAGATTCATGGAAAATCCGGGGAAGGCACACTGGGAAGCTGTGAAGTGGATCCTGAGGTACTTAAAAGGTACCGCGGATACGGGTTTATGTTTTGGTGGAGATGCATGTCATATAAGTGGGTTTGTGGACTTGGATTATGCAGGTGATTTAGATAGACGACAATCTACTACTGGATATGTGTTTTGCATACATGGTGCCCCAGTTAGTTGACGATCGATGTTACAGGCTACAGTGGCTTTTTCTACTACAGAGGCTGAGTATATGGCCATGGCAGAGGGAGTGAAGGAAGCATTGTGGCTGTGGGGTCTTCTAGATGATTTGGGGATTGAGTAGGATTGTGTGGACTTGTGGTATGATAGCCAGAGTGTGATTCACTTGGCTAAGAATCAGGTTCATCATGCTCGAACCAAGCACATCGACGTCAAGTATCATTTTGTGCTTGATGTCATAGAGGAAGGTGATATTTCTCTCTTGAAGGTACACATAAATGAGAACCCAGCAGACATGTTAACCAAAGTGGTAACGGGTAGCAAGTTTCAGCATTACTTGGACTTGCTTCACATTAGTCCGTGTTGATATGCCCGAGTGGGCATGGCCCTTCGGAGCGGGGTTGAAATGAAGTGAAGAGTATATGAAGGTGGAGGTGAACTACAGAGGCTTGATCCCGAGTTTTGGGTACGTAGGCAACCATGGTTTGAATGGTGCAGCCGAGTTTGGCGCTTGTTGCTTCTTCTTGTGTTCGTCCAAAATTTGAGGTCTATCAAATGATGTACGAGGTGGATAATTGTGAGAAGGGATGGCCCCTAGGCGCCCAGTTTCTGCTGAAGCAGAAACGGGAGGCAGAAACATGGCGCCTAGGTACCCCGATGCTAAAATCGGGCAGCAACATGGCGCCTAGGCTCCACTCATGGGCGCCTAGGCACCCGATACAGCCTATTTATAGCTGGTCTTTTCCCTTCATGTTTAGAACCCGATTTTTGAGAGGAAAAATAGAGAGAGCTTGGAGAGAATTTACCAAGCAAGAGGTTGTTCTTCTTGAGTCTAAATTCAAAGCTATTTTTCTTTCTCGGGGATTAACTTGAGGCTTGTTCAAGTAATCCAAATCCATTGTTCTTCATTTATATTGAAAATCATTTCTTCCCCAATTTCTTATCTTTGAAGTGGTTTGGAATTTTCTTTTCACATTGCAAGTTATCTTTCTTGGGCAATCTTGGGAGTGTTGTTTTCCCAACACATACTACAACTAAACATATTTAGCAAATAATAGAAACAGCCTGCAAAATAAGAGCTACAACAGCATACGCATAATGTCTACCCTTTTGACTTCAATGCAGAAAATGCAAAGAAACTAGACAAAAATAGATGCATGATATGCTATGAATTCTCACGCATCAAGAAATTTTTCAATGTCAAGTGAAAAAATCTAGATATGTATCATGCAGACAAAAACTTCAACCTTTTTCTCCTTGATGTGCACAGACGAAAGGTGAGAAAGTTGGCCCCAAAAGCGAATGAGCGTTTCTATTACAGTAGTCTTATAGGAAAGTTGGCTCCTTGATATGTTTGAATACTTGACTCATCTTCAATTTGTTAAGGGTGCGCCTCAAAATTAGCTTTGGATTCTTCAAGATTACGTATGAGATTTGAAAAATCAATTGAATCCAAAATTAAGGAAATAAAATCTGGGCTACGAATTTTTTTTCCTTTTACGTGATTTATCTTAATTGTAACCTAGTTTCTTACCTTTTAGGACTCTATCAGGATTATAGACGTAGCCTATAAATTAAAGGCTCCTCTGTCAGTTTTAAAAAAGTTTTTTTGCTGTTCAGTTGTAATCTCTTCATATTGTCGGGTTTAATAAAATTCATTGTTCTTATACTTAGTTTCTCTTTTTTCTACTTTACTTTAATCTTATTTTCGTGGTACGATCTTGAATATTTCATTCTTGTCATTAAATCTCAATCTTGCATCGCCTTTGGGATCAACAAGTGGTATCAGAGCACGGGTTGCATGTTCTTCGTGATTTGGTTGAGATTTTTTCAAGGATGAATTCGTTGAAGTATGAAATTTCTCTATTGGATCGCAATACAAGATTTTCGTTGTAGCAAGTAAAAGTGAGGGCTGTGTTGACGCAAATGGATCTTGACAGTGCTTTGCTGGATTTTGAGAGGATGCAAGCAAATTTGTCTGTGGAGGAGAAACAACGGTGGCATCGAAAGGCTCTAACGCAGATTCATCTTCACTTATCCAACAATATTCTGCAGGATGACTTGAAGGAGAAGATGGCGGTGACTTTGTGGCTCAAGTTGGAGCAGTTGTGCATGACAAAGAGTCTAACACCAAACTGACTCTAAAATATGAGTTGTATTCCCATAGCATGGCGGAAGGAGGGTCACTATAGGACCATCCTGTTGTTCAAGGAGGTTGTTGCAAATTTGGAGATGTTGGAGGTAAAATATAATAAAGAAGATCTGACATTGATCATATTGTGTTCGTTACTCAGTTCTTTTTCGTCATTTTGTGATACTATATTATATAGTTGTGACACGCTGACCATTGAGGAGGTTTATGACGCCCTGTTCTCAAAGGAGAAGATGGAGCTATTTGTTGGAGATCCTACATCTAGGGGTGGGGATGCTCTATTTACTCAAGGTGATAGACGGAGGGGTAGATTGAAGGTAGGATACAGCAATGTGTATTGTTATTACAGCAAGAAGAAAAGACATATTAAGAAAGATTGCGACAAGTTGCAGGGTAAAGGTGATTTACATGCAAATCATGCGGGGTAATCAGGTAACGAGACTAACATTGTTGAAAATTTTTTGAATGATAGAGATGTAATGTTGGTTTTATCTGATGGGGAATGGATTCTGGATTTTATATGTTCGTATCATATGTGTCCCAATAGGGCTTGTTTCAGACATATGAGACGGTGATGCAATGTGGGATTATCATGGGAAGCAACCAATCTTATTGAATTGCAGGAATTGATCGAGTCAGATTGAGGCTACAAGATAGGACAGTGAGGACACTTGATCAGCTTCATCATGTTCCAGACTTGACAAAGAATCTCATATCACTGAGTACCCTGGATGCAAAAGGGTATGAATTCTTTGGTGGAGGTAGAGTTTTGAAGGTCTGAAGGGGTATCCGGGTTGTACTGGAGGGACATGAGTAGTCTTAGTTGTACATCTTGCAGGAAAATGCAGAACCAGTTAAGAGATATTTGGACAAGTTCAATAACATGGTAGATATTCAGTTTGGTATAGTACCTCTTGTGATGGGCTCTGGGTCGGTTCAGAACATTGCTCAGGGGAGCGTTGGTGATACTACTTTGCCATCAATTTCAGCGATTGCACTGCGTTAAAATGTCAGGGGTGGACTCATGGAACTTAGATACAGTAGTGTTATTGATGTCTGTGATGCTTTTGGGGTCGTTGAAGGTAATAGTTTTGACAATGGACCTTCTGATCAAGCACTTTGTATGGTTTTCGCTAGAGGGTGTGCTTCGACCCTGTTTGGTCAACAATAATTCCTCGGTAGAATTTTGGGAACCCGGGATTTGGATTTGTGTGTCGCTTGTGGACGTCGTGCAGGGGATAATGGTTTGGTGATGGAGAGTTTTAGTTATTGCGTTGAGGAGATTGCCCAGTTCATTTCGATGCAAATGGATTTGAAATCTTGGAGTTTCATTCGTTACACCGAAATTTTGAGTCAATGTGGAGATTGTTAAGGGTGTGCCTCAAAATTAGGCTTTGGATTCTTCAAGATTACGTATGAGATTTGGAAAATCAATTGAATCTAAAATTAAGGAAATAAAATCTGGGCTCTGAATTTTTTTTTTCCTTTTACGTGATTTTTCTTAATTGTAACCTAATTTCTTACCTTTTATGACTCAATTAAGGTTATGGACGACCTATAAATTAACAGCTCCTCTATCAGTTTTATACAAGCTTTTTTGCTGTTCAATTGTAATTTCTCTATATTGTCGGGTTTAATAAAATTCGTCGTTCCTCTGCTTAGTTTCTCTTTTCCTACTCTACTTTAATCTTGTTTTCGTGGGATCTTGAATATTTCATTATTACTATTAAATCTCAATCTTACATCGCCTTTGGGATCAACACAATCCAATGATTTTTACTTGTGGGTTAGAGTGGCCATTAAGAAATACATTTGTGAGCTGCAATTTCACCATATAGTACCTCACTCCTTCAAGAAAAAGTTTGGGAAATTCCAAATTAAGAAAGCTAAATATAGGAAATTTTCGAGAGAAGTATGTTGCATTGAGTTTATAAATAAATTAATTAGGTGAGAACCGGAATCTTGATAAAATACAATAGTGAGCAATGCGTCATATAAAAAGACATAGAGTAGAAACCAGAACCATAAGAAAAATATGCAAGATCTGTTGTCATCGTCGTCATCATCATCGTCGAATTCTTAGGAAATAAATTTCCATAATCAAAGCATTAATTAAAGATAAATAACAATCTTGGTACATTGCCAAAGTCAACATTGTCATCCAATCTTTTTTACCACAACTTCATATGTAAACCAATGTGTTAAATTCCTCTGGCAAAATAGTGTAATTCATTAGATATTTCTGTGAGGATTTTTTAATCAATCGATGGGTTTATATGTGTGAATTGTTGTACATTAAATTAAAGGCTGTCAAATTCGGTTAAGCCCATTTAAAGTGATCTAATAAGGCTTCGATTTTGGATCGTTATGCATCCAATTAAAGTATGGGTTCTAATATGTGTAGAGACCGGGCCAGACTTCTAATTCTATGATGGGTCAAATTAGGTCAAAGGGCATCAGTATATATAAATGGTTATGGTCCCCGAATCACATGTAGGGGTATTTTAATGTTTCTTGTTCATTCTCTTTTGCATCCCATCACCAGAGAGAAAAAGAGATTACGTGTTGATTTGGAAGACTAAGCCGCAAGATTCGATTATTGCATTAACCATTCTGATTCAGGTATGCTTCCATTATAGATCTCGAATTTCTTGATGATCCAACATGAAAGATCTGGTGAATTTTAAGGTAATAATTCTCCTACAAGTGGTATCAGAGTCTTATTCATGTTGAATCATTGAGAATCAAAGTTTTAGAATTTGGCTCTTGCAATAATTTTAGAGTTTTCAGATTTGATAATTTTGGATCTAATTTTGTTGAATTTGAAAACTATTTGGTATCTAATTCTTGGTTATATTCCTGGATTCGGATTGAAGTTTTAGAAATTTCATATTATGGATTTTTAAAAAAGAACTACTCATTCAGATTTTTGAAGATAAAAAAAAATGGTGATTCCCGACAGAGGCGTCACTACTTGCTGCCAAGTGCCTTGAGGCGCTGCTGCCAAGGCTGCAACGTGTAGCGCTACCGCACGACAGCGAGGTGCTGTAGGCGTGCTGTTCTGCAAAAAGGGCAACTGCGCTAGGCAGCTGCAAAGGGCATCGACATGGCATTACTCCAGGCAGCATCGGTGTGCGCCACCAAGGAGAAAAAAAAAAAGAAAGATTTTCTTTATGATTTCAGTTTTTTGAAAGATTTGGGAGCGAGGCCTCATGTACAAATTGGATAACTTGAGGCCCCTGCTTACAATTAAGGTTAGGATTTTAATTTTAAAATTGAAGTCCATAATATTTTAAGGCTTATCGAATTGGGCCATTAAGTTTTGGATTTAATAATTCAGTCCCTAAGGTTTAAAAACTATTTAATTTGGGGCCATTAAAGTTCTAAATTTTATAATTAAGGCCCTCAACTTTAATAATAAATTCAAATTGACCTCCCAAAGTTTCAAATTTTCAAAATTTGATCCCTAAAGTTTTGAATTGATCAATTTTTGGCCCCTAAAGTGTTAAATTTATTAATTTTGGCCCCTAAAGTTTTGAATTAATTAATTTTGCACCCCCTGAAGTCTTGAATTATTAACCATAAGGCCCCTAAAGTTTAAAACTAAATCAAATATGCAAAATTGGTGATTCTCTTTCTCAAATTTTGGTATTAAGGACTCTTTTAAGAGATATAATGTTCAAAAGTTAGTTAATTGAAGCAACATGTTGCCAAAGCAACCTCTTTTGTGGAAATTGATTAACTTATAATATTAAAAGGTGTTTACGTGTGTATTATTCATGCGAATATTGATCGACCCAAAGGAAGGTCAATATTTGGCCGAATTTCACATGCACATGTGGTGGCAAACATGTGATGATTATTTGGTTTAACGTATAATCAATAAGTCAGTTTAAAGAAAAGTTTACTGATTGACATGTATTTATTGTCAGTGTTTGATCATTACACTAAGTGTACCACTTACAAGTCAATATTTCTATCTAAAGACTAGATATTGATGTTGTGCTAGGTATCTTGTGATGGGCACTACCATTATTTGAGAATAATATTATTTGCATATTAAGGATATTCATGTAAGTCATTGGTAATAATTGTTCTCTAATTCAGTTTCAACTTCTATTGCTAATATCTCTATTAGCATCAATTCAGTTTCAATGCTTAATGGAACCAACTTCATGGTATGGCGAGAGAATGTATTGATTACTCTCGAAGTCATGGACTTGGACCTTACTTTACGAGTCAATCAACCTGCTAAACTTACTGATGAGAATACCTCTGATGACAAGAGGAAGATGAAAAAGTGGAACGATCGAACCGCATAAACTTAATGGTTATGAAACGTTCTGTTCCAGAACCATTTTGTTGAACTATGTCTAATGAAGTAAACACGGCTAAGTATTTCTTTAGGAATCTTGAGAAGAGGTTTGCCAATAATGAAAAGGCAGAAACTATTACACTTTTGGCAAACCTTACTTCAATGAGGTATTTGAAAAAAGGAAAACTGATAAGGAAGATGCGGGAACAGCACAACAAAAGAAACAGCATAAGGAACAAATTAAGGGTGGTTGTTTTTTCTGTAGAGTTGCAAGTCATGTAAGTACTCGGATGCAAAACAAAAATTAACCGGCGAGAATTCTACCTCGTTATGGCACAAGAGATTAGGTCACATCTCCAAGAGGAGAATTGAGAGACTTGTAACTGACGGGATTCTTGACCCTCTTGATTTCACAGATTATGATTTACGTGTCAACTGTATAAGGAAAATAAACCAATAAAAGGAAATTTCAAGCCAACAGGACTTCGGACGTCTTAGAACTTATACATATGGACATTTGTGGACCATTCTCTACGGGTTCTTAGAATGGTCAACAATATTTTATAAAGTTCATAGACGACATTTCAAGATAAAGTTATATATATCTCATTCATGAAAAATTATAGTCATTGAATGTGTTCAAAAACTATAAAGTTGAAGTTGAAAACCAACTCGGCAAAAGGATTAAAAGCGTTATATCTAACCGTTGGGGTAAATACTATGGCAGATATGACGGTTTGGGCGAACAATGTCCAGGACCATTTGCTAAATTCCTAGAGGAATGCGGTATCTCCTACAGTATACTATGCTGGGTTGGCCCACTATGAATGATGTTGTTGAGAGATAAAACAGAACGCTTAAAGACATTGTGAGGAGTATAATCAGTCATTCCACCTTATCAGAATCTCTCTGGGGTGGAGCATTAACGACCGCAACGTATATACTCAATAGGGTACCAATTAAAGCCACTGATAAAACCCTTATGAGCTTTGGATGGGCAAGAAGCCTAGTTTGAAGTATATACACATTTGGGAATGTCCAGTTGAGACAAGTCCCTATAAGCCAAATGAAAAGAAACTGGACGCAAGGACCATGAGTTGCTACTTTATTGGATATTCTGAAAGGTCCAGAGTTAACAAATTTTATTATCCCAAAACTAAGGCAATTTGCAAGACGGAAAATGCTAGGATCTTTGAGGATGTTGAGTTTGTAGGGGAGAAAGGGTTACAGGCAATGTTTTTGTATCTCCCTCTCAAGGTCAACAAATTATTCCAAAAAAACAAACTCTATAGCCTCAAAAACCAATACCATTAAGAAGATCCACTGAGAGAGGTGAAGTGCAGTTTCGGATGATTACATCATATTTCTCCAAGAACATGAAGTTGACATTGGAATGGTGGAAGATGATTCTATTAACTTCCATCAAGTCATGGAAAGTTCTAACTCTCAAAAGTGACTCGATGCCATGAATGTCTTGTTAAGACTAGTGATCCTAAATCTCAACATTTTAATAAGTGTTAGTTGAGATATCGACAAATGGTTTGACACTATTGCTTATTAAAATCACTAGTCCACATTATGTTATCTTACGATGCATAAATTTGAAATACGTGATAGTTAACTCATCTGGGATAACTATTAATTAGTGGTGTCAATGAGCCGAAAATCGAGGCTCGGGCTTGAGCTCGGCTCTAGTAAAATGGTTCGAGCTTTTCTGCGTGCCTGAGCAAAGCCGAGGCAAAGCTTTAGCTCGACCAAAATATCAAGGCTTGGCCTTAGCTTTCGGCTCAAGCTGAGCTCGATTTTTTATTTAAAATAGATAAAGGCACCACGATGCTGCCTTATTTAAGGCAGCAGCCTATTGCCTTAAATAAGGCATTACTTTTTTTAAGAAAAAATTAGGCGCGTGAGCCTGAGTCTATAAGCCATATGGGCTGGCTTGGGCTCGGTCAGCCCGATACCCCAAGATAAGACTCGACTTGAGCCTCGGCTCAGTTCTACCGAGCCTCGGCCGGGCTAACTTGGACTTTTTTTGGGTTGAGCCACTGGCGGCCCGAGCCGACGATCCCAATTACCATCCCTATAATTAAAACGCTCTGTACTCTTTTTCCCTTAACTAAAGTTTTGTTCCATTAGATTTTTCTGGCAAGATTTTTAACGAGACAACTTTTATAGCGTGTGCAAAAGAATAATGTACTCTTTTTCTTTCATTAAAATTTTTTCCACAAGGTTTTTCCTAATAAAAGGTTTTAACGTGACATATTCTTTATCTAATGAATGTCCATAACATACAAGATATTTACCCTCAAAATAATACTCTTATATGTATGAAACTCTCGAAAAGATCAACAAGTGCTATTTTTCAATTCATCGTGTTACTACAGTCATTAAAAGTTTCGTATGGAGACGGTGTTATTTGAAGAGATTGACATACAAGATATTAATATTAAAGACGTTGATATAGAAGATATGGATCACTTGATACTAGAATTGAAATCAAGAGAAGTAACTGTACTCCATTCCTCCAATTAAATTTTGTCCCTCCAAATTTTTTTGAAAAGGTTATAACGAGATAGTATTTTTTTACTCCAAATTATTTTTACTTTCTTTTTTTTTTTTTCATTTGTTGGCTTTTTTGTCCCATTGAATTTTTGCCAAATAATGTTTCAAAGAGATAGTTATTGTGTAAATAGTCAGAGTGTTGTAATTATAGCAGTATTAATGAATGAAGTTTTGTAAATACAGTAGTATTAATGAATGAATTTTATACCCCTGTAACCCTAGTTGTTATAATTGTTGTATCTCTTGTAGCCCTAATTCTTCCCTATAAATATGAAGCTTTGGTACTTAATAAAAACACATAAATTTAGCCCCCATTTGGCCCCTATTATTTCAAATTATAATGGGTGAAATAGTATTTTTTTGAAGAATGGATGGTTGAAAAAGAAGGAAAAATTTTCGATTTACGCATAATATTATTTTATGGAAGATTGTGTAGTTAAAAATATGATAGAAAAAAATGAAATTTAATTTAATAGAGGCCAAACAGGAGCTTATTGGCTTCTCTCTTTTATTCACTCATTTTATATATACGATTTATTTTTACTGTTTATAAACAATTCCTATACAAGCATTAAATGCTACATGTTAACAAGTAAAAACTTCTAATGTTACATCATGATTGACATAGAATTTTCTATTAGTTCAACTAATGGAGTCGAACCTATTGTTTATTGTAATAAAAACATAATTCAATGAATCAAATTGAAATAAAATCTAGTTAGCGGACTAAAATAAAACTTGGCTTGAGGAGTAATGATCAACAGTGTTTTTCTGGACTCCAATCATAGAAAAAAATGTTATCCTAATCAAATACATAAGACAAAGGCACCCAACATGTAATTATTAATAGGTTAAGCCAATATACATATCATTGCAAGCATAACCAAGTAAAAGTTGGCCTCAATTTTTGTCATGACTTAAATGTCAAAGCTTGCCCTTAATTTTCGGTAATTAAAAGAACAACCTTGCTTTTTGCCCGGGCCCCTTTTTTGTTGAAAGAAAGAGCTCTGGAAGTGACGTACACAGGAAGGTAACAGAGTTGATAAATTGATATTTGATAAGACATGGCACAGCTGTGTGGATAGATTTCAATTTCACATTCTATAAATTATTGACATTTGATGACACGTTCGTCTCCTCGAAGTCAATTCAATGTTTGATTTTAGCTCCTGTCTGGGAGCGATTTTGTATCTCTTTTCTAGTCAATTTTTAGCCGTTATGCTGTGTATTGTCGGTCCAGAGGAGCCGCAATTATTGATTAAATTACGTAGAATGACCAATGCGTTTTTTAACTTTCATTTCATTCTTCATTAGAAAGGACATTTCTGATAAAATATCTCAAGTTGAGTCTATAATTTCTGTATAAATAGGACCCACCGACAATTCCAACGGTTTCTTGAAGGTGAAGTTTAAAAATAGAACAATTCTTTCTATCGCATATCCTCAATTAATGCAACCTTAGATGCTATGTTTCAATTCTTATTCTCGCATTAAGAGAAAAGGTTACATATAGAGGTTTGGATTAAAATTGAAGCAAAATCGCTCCCAATCAGGGTTTAAAGTAATGACCCTACATTTGATTTCTTTTTTAATCACTAAAGTTATAAGTTGATAAAGTTAGTAATGAATAAGTAAATAACAATTATTAATCTTACAAAATGTATTATGAAAATTAATATTTATCTGTTAAAAAGGAAATTCAAATGGATAAGACTTATGAATTAATTGAAAATTAAATGTTTTAAGCTTGGCCAAACATGCAATTAAAACCTGTGTGTGTTTGTATGGCGTCTTAGCTTGTGTTTAGCTAATGTATATAAACAATCAAACTACTCTGTATACACATATTTCATATAACTCACATGTACTAACTACTTATTTACCATTGATTTTTAATGTACACTTTAACAAGTAAAAACTTCTAATGTTACTCATATCATGAATCCGATTGACATAAAATTTTCTCTCAGTTCAACTATTGGAATCGAACATACAGTTAAATGTGATAAAAACATAATTCAAAGAATGAAAGTGGAATAAAATTAAGTTGGAGGAATGAAATAAGAATTGGCTTGAGGCAGAATGATCAACAGTGTTTTTTCATCTACAAATTATAAAAAAATATTAAGAAGTCCTTGACAAATCTGTAAGGAATCTTTAAAGTTGGTCCCACAATAATATAGGAACATTTCATGTCTGAAATCATGTATAAAACATAAGGTTATCTATAGTTTGTGCTGGGTTAAAAGGGTTATCATGCTTGTACACCACTATGTGATATAGGCAGCCCCTCACATGAGGGGCCTTACAATTGTAGGGCCTCCTTCATGTGAGGGGTTGTGGGGCCCCCTCACACTCTTGCTGCTATATATATAGTAGTTTTAAAGATAACTGATTTAAACATTCTTAATTTTCGTCAAAGTCTAAACATTCTAGTTATGTTTTTGAATATAGGTAGGGCAAGATATGGTCTGGTTCAATTCTAATGAGAATTGAACCGAATCCAAAATTTTCGAGCATTTAATAAGTGAAATCGTAGGGTCTAAATTTAATTATGAAACCATTTGTGTTCGATTTAGTTCGGTTCCCAGGTTCCGTATTATAATTAAATTTTTTAATATTTACAAAACTACATTAATTCAACTAATGGTATGTTCAATCTTAGCTTTTACAAAATAACATAGTTCAATCTTATATGTTTTTTGCGTCTCTCTTTATTGAGTTCTTCATATATTTAATTGTTAAAATCATAGGAAAAAGAAGATAGTGAGTTCTCAATAATTAAGAGAGGTGTTATCAAGTTTCAATTCGATTTTTCCATAATGGCAAAAACGGCACTAAGGTAGAATAATAAATTTGAATAAAACTTACGTCAATTTGATTAAGTTGGCTTCGAACTGAAAAATAAAAAATAGGAAAAACATATTTTTGGGTTTGAGTTAAATTAACTAGTTATCAAATTTATTAAGAAAAAATAAAATAATTAGGTTTATTTAAAATAAATTAATTAAAAAAATTAAAGAGATTTGGTTCTTGATCTAGAACCGAAAATCGAACCGAACCCGTCGGTTCTCGATTCAGACACTCGTTTGGGTATTTAACTTGAAAAGAACCATTCGGTTCGAGGGTTTGTCCAGCCGTAAATATAGGGGTCCACCACGCCTCACTAGCAACCCTGATGATTCTATAGAATTAATAATACAAGTGTCTTTTCCAAAGATTATAACATCAGTAGTAATTGTTAAATTTTCATTTCTACTTGGTAATTACTTTATACCTATGACAAATTCATTTTTATTAATTCGATAACTAATGTAGTTGTTAAACTAAATTGTCCTTTTCAAAATTTAATCTTAGTCATCAAAATGTCTCTCTTCAAATCCTATCTCACTACCATCCATTCGATTCCCTCTTATTTCATATTCTAGTTTCTGTCTACAATTTCTGGAAATAAGTCTTTTCTAATTATGTTTAATGTATACCCTATGTCTATTAAAGCTACTAAATTTAGTTTTATCATTTTGTATATTTGTATTTCTATAAGTATTCTAGACTTTTGTTTGATTTTACTTTAGATATTTAACAAATTATTTCTTCTCGATTTTTAGTATCTGAATAATTATTTTTTAGTGTAATTATCTATAAGTTGTTTTCTTTTTGTTTCTAAACAATTATTACATTGGATTTCTAAGCAATTTTTACATTGATTTCTGTTTTTATATCCTGTGTATATTTTACATATTTTGCATTTATCCATCATTGATCAGTGTTCTCTAATCCATTCATGGACGCTTTTTTTGTTCTATATTTATCAATAATTGAAAAATCTAGTTCTACTGAATCAGCTATAATTATCTTCAAAACTATTTTAAATCTTCTAAATTATCTATATTTTCGTCAAATCTAAACATTCTGGTTCTATTTGTAAATATAAGGGTCTACCACACTTTGCTCACAACTCTGATGATTCCATAGTGTTAATAATAGAATTGTATTTTTAAAAGATTATAATATCAGGAATAATTGTTAAACTTCCATTTCTACATAGTACGGACTTTATACTTCAAATTCATCTTTTATTAATTCGCTAACTAATGTAGCTGTTAAATCATACTGTTTTTCTTGAAATTTAATATTAAAGCCATCAAAAAGTCTTTCTTCAAATTCATCTTTAGAGTCTAGTTTTTGTCTACAATCTTCTGGAGCTAGGTCTTTTATAATTAGGTTAAATGTATAGCCTGTGTCTATTACAACTACTAATTTTAGTTCTAGCATTTTATTTATTGTATTTCTATAAGTATTTTGAGGCTTTTGATGGACTTTACTCTAGATATTTGATAAATTATTTCTTCTTGATTTTTTGTTTCTAAATAGTTATTTTCTGTGTAATTATCTATAGGTTGTTTTCCTTTTGTTTCTAAATTTATAATCCTATATTATATAACTCCTAATGTTTCATATGTTTTATATATTCTATTATTTGAATTTATTATCCTATCTTCTAGTCTTTCTATATTTTCATTGTAATCTTTATTTTTTTTTATTAATTTCTTCTTTGATTCCTAAACAATTATTACATTGGATTTCTAAGCAATTTTTACATTGATTTCTATTTTTATATCCTGGGAATATTTTGTATATTTGCATTTATCCGATACATTCTTGTTCTATACTCATCATTTTTGTACTGAGAATTGAAAAATCTAGTTCTTCTAAACTACTATTTTAATTCCCCGAAAATTTTATAGAATAAAATTTATTTGTTCTATATGCTATATATCTATATTTTGAAAGTTGATGGACTAAAGTGAAATAGTTTAATTTTATTTTTATTTTTGCCAAATAATTAGATATTAATAGAGGAAATATAAGTGTAGTGATATTGTACTTTTTTTGTAGCTCGTAATTAATTAAAATACTTCAACATGAGAAAATGTTATTTTGTATTAGATTACATCAAGTTAAGTCCGATTAAAAGAATAATATGTTAATAGAGTTGATGAAGGTTTGCAATATTAACTATGTAAAAGTCTTATACTTTTTTAATTCCTACCCTACGTGATTTTTATTTGATATGAAAACATTACTTGAAATACAATTCAAATTCTATTATTTGAAACCAATTCTTATTCAAATTCGTTGTATTGCATAGTTTTTCAATTCTAGTTGCATACAAACTCAATCGATAATTTTTGCTATAAATACGGCAAGAATTCTCATTATTTTTACCACAAGGATAGAGAAAGCCATGGTAGAGAAAGAGAGAGGAAAAATATTGAAAAAAATTTACGCATTAGAGTTTATCTTCTTTTCAAGCTTTCAAAACGATGTAAGATATTTTTGTACGAGTCGTTTGTTTTCGTATACTTTTATATTCAATTAAATATGCATGAAATTGACCTTCGGGTTCTTTAGAAGAGTAATATGAAATCTTTCGAGAATTTAGGACCTAAGATGGGTGTATCGCTTGGTCAACAGTATACTAAGGTGTAAATTTTATTGTTGTTTATAAAAATAGCACGTATTTTATTGGGTATTTTTAAATATTCACTCGTACAAAAAAAAAGGAAAAAAAGAAAAGAAATTTTTTGATAACACTCCAAGATTTATGAAAGTTTGGGATGTTACAGTCTGATATCAGAGCTCGAGTCTACCTTTGTGTAGACTTTTTTTTTTATTAGTTTCAAATAAATGAATTCAATAAGAATTTGCCAATTTTAAAAATATATTTAAAGATGTCTCTAGTTTACACTTATTGTTTGAGTTTTATTGATTTGAATATTCATTTGATTGAAAGGTTTTGTTGAAAAGATTTAAACTGTTTAAGAATAGCTTGAAATTTAAACAATCCCCTCATGACCCCCTCATCATCTAGAAGCTATTTGATTGCATGTTATTCAAATAATAAGATGAAAAACAATATTTCAAATCATTCCAAATTTTAGTAAAATTTTATTTTTGGAAACTTTTATTTAGAGAAAATCCTATTTTAGGAAATTTTCTTAAATAAAATATTTTCATAAATATTAGGGATTTATGGGCAATGTAAAATTTTTAAAGTCTTAAACATGTTATGATATAAAGAATTCTTGGCATGTGACGCTTACTATTCGACCACTCTCCAATTGATCCAAGATATGAAATGAAATGTCATTCTTTTGACATCATTATGAGTTTTCTTACTTCATGTTATGTACTATTACAAGTATGTCAAGACAAGTATCCAAAACTTTTCAACTAACAGATGTAATTTCAAGGACGAAATTATTTTAAGGAAAGGAGATTGTAATGTCCCGAAAAATTTTTAAAATATAATTTATTTGTTCTATTTACTATATATTTATATTTTGAAAGTTGATTGAATAAAGTGAAATGGTTTAATTTTAATTTTATTTTTGCTAAATAATTAGATTTTGATAGAGGGAAAATAAGAATATTGATATTGGACTCTTTTTGTGGCTCGTAATTAATTAGAAGACTTCGACACGAGAAAATGTTATTTTGGATTAGATTATATCAAATTAAGCCTGATTAAAAGAATAACAGGTTAATAGAGTTTGTGAATGCTTGCAATATTAATTAAGTAAAATTCTTTCACTCTTTTAATCCTAACCCACGTGATTTTTATTTGATATAATGAAAGCATTACTTGAAATACAATTCAAATTCTATTATTTGAAATCAACTCTTATTCAAATTCCTTGTATTACACAATTTTTCAATTCTAGTTGCATATTAACTCAACTAATAATTTCCACTATAAAGAAGGCAATAATTCCGATTATTTTTTACCTCAAAAGTAAAGAGAGCAGGGTAGAGAAAAGGAGGGAGAAAAGATTTGAAAAATCATAGAAGAATTTTTATGCACTAGATTTTATCTTCTTTTCAAACTTTCAGAATAAGGTAAGATACTTTTGTGCAAGTTATTTATTTTTGTATACTTGTATATTCAATTAAATATGCATGTATTATCAGTGGACCTTCAGGTTCTTTAAAAAGAGATATATAATCCTTTGAAAATTTAATAGGACTTAACATGGATGTGACATTTAGTCATCGATATATTCTATAAGAGAAGAATGGTATGAAGTGTAAATTTTATTGTTATACATTGTTTATGAAAATTGCATGTATCTTACTGGTTGTTTTTAAATATTCACTCTTACAAAAAAGAAAAAATAATAATAAAAAAGAAAAGAAATTGTTTCGAAACACAACAAATTTATGAAAGTTTGGGGAGTTACAACTATAACTATCTTCAGAACTAAACTATTTATTATTTCTAAATTGTCTAATTCATCATTTGTGTAAAATATTATATACACAACTACAAGATTCATTATTAGCTAATTCTACAATGTCACACTGAATTTGTTTTATTATCATAGATTTAACTATTTTCTCTACTTTCATTTTCGTTAGGGCATTTGTTAGCAAAGTGTCTAGGATTTCCACAATATTCTTTTAAGTGAATAAATGTCAGATGTTTTAATTTAGTTGTGTAGTTTAACGGGTATGTTTGGATTTTGATTGAGTTAATTTGATTGTACGACTATTGTACAATATCTTCAAATCAATGAACTAAAATTAATTCTTAGTATTCATCTTTTCTACAACTTTGCAGTAGTCATATCAACAAATGCACGTTTTCTGTTCCATTTTGACATCAAACATGATAGAAATTATCCTACTGCTAGTTGCAACAGATGTTTCACGAGAAAGAATATGAAGAAAACACCAAAAGACAGAGATAATTCTCTGAAATACGAATCAATTTTTATTAAACTTCAGAATGACGAAAAATAACTACAAGCCGGGTTATGTAGATAAGAAAATTTGAAATTATTGAAATTTCACCAAAAATAGCCAAATTCCAATAATTATGTCAAAATAAAATACTTAATACAAGAAGCAACTTGCCAAAAATTTGGCTCAAATCGAATTCATAATCACGTCAAAAACGGCAACTGAAATATTACCATAAATAAAAAAAAGCAAAAAATGGAAATTTAGAAAGGAAAACAACTGATTTCGATCTCAAAATTGACAGCCACCAAGCATAACTCGATGACCACGTGTGCGCGCCGAAAAAAACTTTCCGAATTGAGGTCATAATTGCGATTTCGATAATCGTAGCCAAAATTATGACCAAATTATCAAAGTGTGTTCAAAAGTGCATCAATTAAGAAAAGATTGTGTTCACTTGCCATCCTTGCGCCAAACTGCCAACTCATGATATCTTAACGCAATTAATGTGATATCTGATAACTCGACATCACTTGACTCAGAACCTCCTGCATCACATTTCCAAACATAGGCAAAAAGGCCATGCCTTTAAGAAAAATAAATTCTCGAAGAATTGTTACATTTAACTACCCTGCTAAGAGTTCATAAATGTTTGTCCATAACTCGATTCTGACAAGTTTAATCCCACATCAATATCTTTATGTATGTATCCAAAAGCATCAACTACAACTGAAAAAAAATACTCAGAATTAAATAAATAAATTTTAAACTAAATGTAATACCTTAATTAAAAATAAAAATAAAAATAAAGGAGGTGGAAAAGTCAAACATGTCATACAATACAAAAAAAAAAAAAAAAAAGGAATTAAAAAACAATTATAGGGAGGTCCACCCACCCAAATTCCAATTCATTGAAGAAAAAAAACGTACATGGAGAAAGAAAGAGAATGAAAATAATAATAATAAAAATAAAAAATAAAAGAGGAAGAAGAAAGAAGAAAAAATAGAAATTTTTTGTCAAGTTTTTAAGAAATAAGGGGTCTACACTATTAAACTTGAATTCCTCAATTTTGAAACGTAAGTCAAAAGTTATTTATTATCAAGTTATGTTTGATTTTATAGTTATTAGATTGTTAGATTAACTTCAATTTTATTAAAGGGGTTAAATATAATAAACTATGAAATTAAGTAAAGTGAAAGAAAAACTAGTTTTAGTGATTAAAGAGACTGTAGAAATCACTTAAACGTGAAATAATTAAGTTTGGGTATTGCCTATTTAATTATTGAAATTATTTAAAATAATTAATTGTTTATTTAAAAATTATATTGTATTTCAGGTGACGATACTGACATCAGAACAGCTTACCAACCGGGTTGATTTTGCGAACATAGCATTGTGAGTGGAAAAATATAAAAATTTTAAAATATTTATAAATTAAGTATATTGTCAAAGCATGCGCAATTATGTGTTCGAATTATATGGTTATTATGGAAATCTCTTGTATTATGATACATGTGGAATATCAAAGATTATTTATAGCATATTTGTGACTTGCTATGTAAGACATGTGATATTAAGATTTGTTTGGTATGTGAAACGTGCAATATTGAGATCGGCCAAAAAAGTATCCATGATTATATACTTCTTCTAGTTCACAATGGGGCATTGGCCGTGTTCTATCCTACACGGAGGGTTTTGACCTGACATTGGTCTTAATCGTGTACATATAGTTCACAGAGGGACTTTGGCCGTGTTCTAGAATTGATTATGAGAGGTCTTTGAAACCGACTTTCGTTCACGGAGGGGCCAAAGGCCTGTGGTGAAAGTTCTTAGCCCAAGGGGCGGATTATATATTTGAGTCAGAGGATACATTTTTTATGAATTTTTCAGTGCGTTTGATGTAATGAGATTATAGCATGGTTATCAACTGATATTTATATTATGATTTTGAGATGATATTTTACGACCTTATGTGAATATTTCACCTTTGGTTACAATTACATTATGTTATTTTGTGAATTATCAAATTATATGAATTTGATTTTCGATATAAATGTAAAATTGAAAAAGTATATTTATTTTCGAACATCTCCACTCACTGAGTTATCAAATCATTTATTTTACCACGATTTTTCCTACAGGTAACAATTGATTCTTTTTAACTAGAAGAGCCTAATGATTTTGGAATGAGAGCAACACGACATGTTGAATATTATAACTCATATTGATGAAGCATGAAGTAAATATTTTGGGCCCATTGCATTATGTTTTACATAAGCATTTGATTTTGTTGTATTTTTTGAAATAAGTCATAGTCAACCTTGGTGGTGGATCTGACATCTAGTCAGCATCTATCATCAGCGCACATCACGTTTCGGGTCCACTGGGGTGATTCGGAACGGGTCGTGTCACTAAATCCCTTTTTTGTTAATCACAGTTAATAAAGAAGTTACTTAGCACTTATTTGGTAAAGCTTTTGTTAAAAGATTGTCAAACTTCATTTTTAACTATACATTTCATAATACTCGTAATTATTATCTTCTTTGTCATCACACATTTTGTAAGACCTACAAATTTTTATCGATTTTTAACAACATTACACCAACAACATTATGCAGGCTCTTATTTTGATTCAAGGATTAAACTCCTTTGCTTGAAAAATTATGATATAAGGGTTGATAGAATCCTATGTGGCAAAAAATGATTTGATGAAAAATATGACTATATTTTAAAAGTACTTTTTAATAACTAAAAAGGGACCCAAACATATGCCAATTCAATATTGCTTTTGAGTCATTTTTGTGTGGAGACTTTGTTAATTAGTTTTAATATATATTTACTTAGTTTTCAATAACATGATAATTCAGTAGTTTAGGTCAATTGAACTAGCGTGGAGTCTTAGCCTTGTTTGGCTATTGTCTAACGGTCAAATTATTTTTTATTCACAAATTTTGTGAGATTCATAAGAACTATACATTTATTTATCACTCATTTTTAATATTTACAATCACATACAAAACAAGCTTTTAATTTTACACTTTAACAAGTAAAAACATTTAAGGTTACATGATTGATATACAGTGTTAACTGTAATAAAAATACTAATGAAAAGATTAAATGAAATAAAATAAAGTTAAAAGGAGTTTAATAAGCCCCTATTTTATCCCATTAAATTAAATTACATTACATTTTATTTTTCTCTTTTCTATTTTTAACCATACAATCTTCCATAAAATAATATTACACGTAAATCGAAAACTTTTCATTTTTTTTTTAACCACTCATTTTTAAAAAAAATATTACTCCCTCATTTTCATTTTTAGGTAATGGGGCAAACGGGGGCTAAGACTTGGCTTGAAACATAATGATCACCAGTGTTTTCAATATAATAATAAAAAATTAAGAAGCCCTCGAAATATCTGTAAAAAAT
>NW_019252880.1:0-1233 GCF_002742605.1 Olea europaea var. sylvestris | reverse complement strand
TAAACATAATAACTTCTGCCTTTGGTACATGTAAATACTCTTAAATAGAAGTATTACATGTTAAAAACTTATTTTTCAATTTGGTAAAACAATTCTTATAAAATTTAATGGCCGGTAAAGGTGCATGCCAACATGAAATTATACATTACATATACGGTCTCGGCACTATCAAGATTAGTTGGGGCAGCAAGTTTGACAATTTTTATAAAATTCATCCCAACTCCGTTTTACATGATATTTGTGGCATTAGAAAGATAATTTCAAGGAGTTTTCTAGGTTAAAATATGAAAATTTTCCAAGATCATATGATATAGACGTTTTACTGAAAACAGTGAAGTATTACACAGGAAATCCAGATTGACCCCTTGACGTTAAAACCTTGATAACTCAGGCCATAGATATCCAAATTGAGTAATTCCTTCGGCCATATTTAGAAAACTCAAAGGGGAAAACAGAAATATTTTTAGAATCTCAAATGGACGTTTATAGAGTTAGAAACATCATTTTGAAATTGACTCCAGAAACTGTCCCGTTTCTGCCTTTTGTCTCTTGTAAAGAAAATAAACTACAAAAATGTCTCTTATCATAACATGAAAGATATAATTACAAAATTTACTATTAATACAATATTTCTCATGTCATGTACATATTTTTACATAATACCATAAGAAAATAGATGGAAAAACTGTCATCGAACAAAACACACAAAAGAAAACTTTCGGTACAAAACTTCGTTGTCCTTAATCCATCATCGCGTAAGCCAACTAACTTCCATCAATTCAAATGATCATGGATCTGAAAATTTAGCATAACATACTATGAGTATAAGAAATACTCAGTAAGATACCATGCTTGGATTTTTATCATGATAATACCACACAAAAGAATACAATCAAACCCATACTTGCACATTCCGGTTTGCCGGTGCCCTTCGGACTTGTCCTAAGGCATAAATAGATATCTAACTTTGTGGACTTGTCCACCATAATCATATTATGGTTTTTCATGCATAGTTTAAGCATAAATATTACCATGAAGATCATACCCCTTAAGCATAGAAAGTATCTTACCGTAAAACTTGAAGATCTTCGATTGAAATATAAATTGGAAGTGCTAGGTTTACTTCCTTCTCCTTTCCTTCTTATTTTCAGTTTTTGCTCTCTATTTAAGTGTATAAGTGTTTTGTAAAATGAAGGAAATCTCTCTATGGCAATGGATATGGATGTATTTATA
>NW_019252879.1:0-1233 GCF_002742605.1 Olea europaea var. sylvestris | reverse complement strand
ATTCCACCAACTGTCGCCACATCAGCATTTTCCTTTTATTGATGAAATTTCAATTATCACCAAAATGGTGAGAATTTGAATATTAGAATTTTTTTTTCAATGGAAACAAATTTTAAGAATTATTGTAAGGAAATATTTTCCTTTAATTGACAATTTTCATATAAAACAAAGCCAAACGAACAAAAAAAAAATTGATTTTCTTGAATATTTTTTTTTTGGGGGTTTTGGCTATGGAAACAAATTTCATTTCCAATATCAATAAATTCTATCCATTTAATTGACAATTTTCATATAAAATAAAGTCAAACGAATGCCAAACGAATACCAAAAAATACTTTTATTTCCACAATTTTCACGTGGAAAATTATACTAATCAAGCACAATAATTTACAATTCCCAGAAAAACGATTTCTAAGCAATTCAATTCCATGAAATTCGTTTTATAGGCAATTCAATTCCATATTCGCAATCAAACGGACCCTAAATTCTATTGCATTACTTTTATCCTGAGAGTATTGTGATCTTGTTGTAGGCGCAATTACTATTGATTGTAGTAAAATTCTTCCTCAGAGGTCTATGATTTTTTTCCTATATTGAATGTTCACTTAAATCTTTCGGTTCTATTTTATTTCATTATTATAATTATCTTGCGATCAATTCATAATACAAGGATAAGTTAACTACTACTCCAAAAACAAAAGTTAGTATTTTATCATTAATTTATTGATAGAAAACACTACAATTTAATCAAAATATGAATTGAACATGATTATTAGGGTTCATTAGAAAAATTGGAACATGATTATTATATATTATATCATGCTTGACACCAGTTGTTGTGTTTCTTAAGATTCTCAATTACCAAGCTACGCATAGCAGTTCTTCTTGATAAAAGTAATCCATGACCTGCTATAATTTGCTAAATAAATTATTTTCTCAGTCTTTGAATGCTTCATTTTTATGCTTCTGTTAATGAATATTATTTTTTTTTATCATTCAATGAAAATAGTTATTATTTTTTTTTCATAGGAATTGACCCACAATTAGTAAAAAATGGAAATAAATTTATCATTAAATGAAAATAGTTAATATTATTTTTTTATAGGAATTGACCCGTCGGTTCAACCATCGAGTCGCCAGTTGAACCACCGACCTGTCGTCCCACTGCGTTGTCCGAGTTGACATCCGGGTAGGGTCTGATAACTTGGTTTAAACACGTCTTTTTGCAGTTGA
>NW_019252878.1:0-1233 GCF_002742605.1 Olea europaea var. sylvestris | reverse complement strand
AGGACAAAGGTTTACATGCACGCGAGAGGACCCAAGAGCTATTGGTCACGCCCTACAAAAAACAAGGTCAACATATTTTCTCGTTTTCCATCCAAATTATCGAATATATCTTATGTATTACAAAATGATCGCAGCAGCCTCTATTAAACCTTTGGATTAATTATTTTCTTAATATTGATCCTAAGAGTTAGTACTATTGATGCTTGTAAAGGTTAATCTTAAAAGGAATTCCGTCTAGCACGGCTGATCTTAAAGGTACTTGAGATTAATAAGTGGAGAATACAAAATTCATCATCAAATAAAGCTACTTTTTCCGCCCACACAATAAAGATTTTTATTAATTCTACTTTGGTTTGTTCTATACATGTAAGTCATGAAACGTTGTTTAAGTTCCACGTCTCAATATAATTTTATTTCAGACAATTGAGTCAATGAGATTGGAAGAACTATCACTGGTATCCATTTGAACCAATGATGTCAACTCCTTTCCTCCTTCGTTTCTTTTTAACTTTTTTATATTACATAGCTTCAATTCTAAATTCTCTCGAGTCGAAATAATTGGATCAAATCAATTCTAGACAGCCTATTTTGGTTAGAATTTTTTTTATTTTTTATTTTTTAAGAAATTGTTACAAGCACCTAAGCGATATGAAACTCGGAAGAAACCGTTACAGAGTCGGATCGAATGATTTAACTTGTGTTATATTTTCTAACAGACTTTGAATCCTTATCGATTGAGTCTGGCCATGACAAAAACTAGACCAAGATGGAAGGTACAAACCCTTTTTTGCTAACAATAATTGAAGGGTTGATTTAATCTGCGGCCACTGAAATTTAAGCCAAATTTCAATTGGATAATTAAACTTATCTCCATTAACCTCAATTTAGTTTTAAATTTCACATATGGTCCCCAAATTGACATAAATTGCTTAGTTGAATATTACTCATTAAATGGTCAAATGAAGGTTTCGACAATGTCTTTAGACTCAAAGATGTAAATGTATTTTTCATTTTAACATTCTGTTTAGTGGTAAGTTGGCACGTCACATAACAATTGCATGAAAGATTTATTATGGTATGATTGTTAATTAAGAAATTTTCATCAATTTAAAAGATGACGAGTAACAAATTATGAAATTTAAATTGACTTTCAATAATCCATTTGAAATTTTTCTGAAAGTTTAACTATCGAAAATAGAAGTCATCCATATTTGAATGTCATACAAAAAAAAA
>NW_019252877.1:0-1233 GCF_002742605.1 Olea europaea var. sylvestris | reverse complement strand
GCAAGTGTCAAACAACATGTCAAAAATCAGTGTACAAATAGTAAAGTTCAATCGGTAAGAACCTTGCTACATGTACACTATGGCGTACACTTTATTTTACCCTTTGCCACGTGATATTACCCTGTTGGACAGTTTAAATTTCAAATAGTTTTCCCAACCTTTTGACACTTAACAACTATGCAAGTGTCAAACAACGTGTCAAAAATCAGTGTACATATAGCAAAGTTCAATCAGTAAGAACCTTGCGACATGTACACTATGGAGTACACTTTAGTTCACACTTTGCCACATAACACTACCCTGCTGGACAGTGTAAATGTCAAATAGTTTTTCCATCCATTTGACACTTGACAACAATGCGAATGCCAAATAACGTGTCAAAACTCCTTGTACAAATAGCAAATTTCAATCGGTAAGGACCTTACTACATGTACACTATTGTGTACACTTTACTTTACACTTTGTCTCGTAACATTACCCTATTTGACAGTTTAAATTTCAAATAGTTTTCCCCTCTAATTGACACTTGACAAAAATGCAAGTGTCAAACGACGTGTCAAAAATCAGTGTACAAATATCAAAGTTCAATCGATCATCAAAAATGCTAGTGTCAAACAACGTGTCAAAAATAAGTGTACAAATAGCAAAGTTCAATTGGTATGAACCTTACTACATGTACACTATGGTGTATAATTTAGTTTACACTTTGCCACGAGACAATATCCTGTTGGACCGTTTTAATTTTAAACAGTTTTCCCATCCAACTGACACTTGAGAACAATGCAGACGTCAAATAACATGTCAAAAATTAGTGTACAAATAGCAATTTTCCCATTTAATTGACACATGACAACAATGCAAGTGTCAAACAATGTGTAAAATATCAGTGTACCAAATAGCAAAGTTCAATCGGTAAGAGTTTTGCCACATGTACACTATGGTGTACACTTTAGCTTACACTTTGCCATGTGACATTACCCTGTTGCATAGTTTAAATTTCAAACTGTTTTTCCATCCAATTGACACTCGACAACAATGCAAGTGTCAAACAAGTGTTAAAAATTCGTGTACAAATAGCAAAGTTCAATCGGTATGAACCTTGCAACATGTACACTATGGAGCACACTTTAGTTTAGACTTTGCCACATCACACTACCCTGCTGGACAGTTTATATGTCAAACAGTTTTCCCATCCAATTGACACTTAACAATAATCCATGTGTCAAACAACGT
>NW_019252876.1:0-1233 GCF_002742605.1 Olea europaea var. sylvestris | reverse complement strand
TGCATTCTTCATTAAAATAATATTATACGCAAATAAAAAACTTTTTCCTTTTTAACCATATATTTTCTATCAATTTAATATTCCATAACACATTACAAGAAATTAATGGGGCCCAAACAGGACTTATATATGATATTCTGGAGCTAAATGAGTTGTTTTGATTGCGATGGGAAAATGATATTTAGTGCTTGTTTGTTACGGATTAAAAGTCAATTAAAATTAATTTTTTGACTGTTATTTCACTATTCTAGTCGTCATTTTTGAATTCTTCTCTCATGGGTAGAACCCATTTCATCTCTAATGGTCAAAAAATCAATTATCAAAATTCATACCAAACAAGCTCTTAGTTAACTTTCCAAGAAATACTGATCTTGAAGACCAAACAATGATTCATTGCCAGATATAGTAAAAGTAATATTTCACACTTTTGATGCTCCAAAACAACCATTTATCTTCACATCTTATGTTCAAAGCATAGCTCAGTTCACTCTAACAATGGGATGCTTCTTCTTGTTATATTTTTCATATAAATTTTTCTCAAGGAAAACCGGAAAAGTAACATTTAATTGAGAGGATTGAATCTTTGTCTAAGTGATTTCTTTCTTTTCCTTGGTTCAAATATTGGGGGAGAGAGAAAATGTCTCCTAAAAATTAGTCAAGTAGATAAACAAGGTCACTTTATTGTGAAAGGACATTTTGTCAATTATAATTTAATTTCTCTTCAATTCCATCTAATTTTATTATTTTAGTAAATGGTATTTATAGTTTACTTAAAGGTGGTTATATGATATGTCTTTCTACACACACACAAGGCAAATTACCTAACACTATGTAGTACGTTGAAGTTCCATGTAATTAATGCTGTAAAAGGATTATCTCAGGTATAATATTATTTATTAAGTCCTTGAAATAAGCATTTTGGGTTGTGGAACAAAGTTAATTTTCTGAAAAAAAATTATTATCAACTAGAGATGGTTTACTTGTTGAAATTATTAGTACTCTGAATATTGTAGATTTCTGAGAAGGCAACCTTTTATGACCTTGTTGGTCAGCAGTGGGTCCGATAATTCTTGTATGAATTGAATGATATTGATCTGTGCTCGTGTTGTGGGTTACATTCTCATGGCTTATCGGGGAAGATAAAATCTAGGAATTATCTACCAAAAGAGTTGTCTTTTCATATCAATTTTTACATAGTTCTAAAATCGGCTTACTGGGGAACAAGTTTTTTTT
>NW_019252875.1:0-1233 GCF_002742605.1 Olea europaea var. sylvestris | reverse complement strand
CGGCGCGAATTTTGTTCCCGATCAACCAGTCAAATTAGCCCATTCCGACACCATTGCAAAAAATGACGAAATTGCCCCCGGCGAGGTTTTTGTTCTCGATCAACCTGTTAAATTTGAGCCCATTCCGACACAATCGCGAAAAATGACGAAATTGACCTCAGCGCGATTTTTGTTTCCGATCAACCGGTCAAATTTCAGTCCATTCCGACACAGTCGCGAAAAATGACGAAATTATCCTCGGCGCGGATTTTGTTTCCGATCAACCAGTCAAATTTCAGCCCATTTCGACATCGTCGCAAAGAACGACGAAATTGCCCCAGGAGCGATTTTTGTTTCCGATCAACCTGTCAAATTTTAGCCAATTCCGACACGGTTGCGAAAAATGACGAAATTCACCTGGCGCGATTTTTGTTCTCTATCAACCTGTAAAATTTGAGCCCCTTCCGACACAGTAGCGAAAAATGACGAAATTGCCCCCGGCGCGATTTTTGTTTCCGATCAACATGTCAAATTTTAGCCAATTCCGACACAGTCGCGAAAAATAACCAAATTGTCCCCGGCGCGATTTTTGTTTCCGATCAACCAGTCAAATTATAGCCAATTCCGACACAGTTGCGAAAAATGACGAAATTCACCAGGCGCGATTTTTGATTCCAATCAACCTGTCAAATTTTAGCCCATTCCGACACCGTCGCGAAAAATTACGAAATTGACCCCGACGCAGTTTTTGTTTCTGATCAACCTGTCATATTTTAGCCAATTCCGACACAGTCGCGAAAAATGACGAAATCGCCCGGTGCGAATTTTGTTCCCGATCAACCAGTCAAATTAGCCCATTCCGACACCATTGTAAAAAATGACGAAATTGCCCCCGGCGCGGTTTTTGTTCCCGATCAACCTCCCCCGGCGCGGTTTTTGTTCCCGATCAACCTGTTAAATTTGAGCCCATTTCGACACAATCGCGAAAAATGACGAAATTGACCTCAGCGCGATTTTTGTTTCCGATCAACCGGTCAAATTTCAGTCCATTCCGACACAGTCGCGAAAAATGACGAAATTATCCTCGGCGCGGATTTTGTTTCCGATCAACCAGTCAAATTTCAGCCCATTTCGACATCGTCGCAAAGAATGACGAAATAGCCCCACACGTGCTTTTTGTTTCCGATCGACCTGTCAAATTTTAGCCAATTCCGACACGGTTGTGAAAAATGACGAAATTCACCTGGCGCGGTT
>NW_019252874.1:0-1233 GCF_002742605.1 Olea europaea var. sylvestris | reverse complement strand
CATGACTTGATTCAAAATATTCCTATATCCAGCCATAGATATAGCAGTTCATTGCAAAAGAAAACTCATAAACTTTAAAAAAATTTTACCTTGATCGTTGGTTGAAAGTCAGTTGCTAGCTTGCTCGATGATGAAGGACAATAACTTTTCTCTTTTCTTTTTTTTTTTTAAAAGTCTATAGAAAAGCATAACCGCTCTGATACCGTGCTGTAACACCCCGAAGTTAAGCTTCGAGTGTCATGTATTAAATATAAAAACTGCTACCTTCGCTATATGTAAATACTCTTAAATGAAAGTATTACATGTTAGAAACTTATTTTCAACTTGGTAAAACATCTCTCATAAAATTTTAATGGCCAGCAGGAGCGCATGACGAGAAAATTATACTTTACATTTACGGACTCTGCTCTGCCACGGTCAGTTGGGGCAACAAGTTCAACTAATTTTATAAAATTCATCCCAACTCCATTTTCTATGAAATTTATGACATTAGAAAGATATTTTCAATTATTTCTCTAGGTTAAAATATGAAAAATTTCCAAAATCATATGATATGGGCATTTTACTGAAAACAGTGAGGTATTGCACAGAAATTTCAGATTGACCCTTCAACGTTTAAAAATTCATATCTCAGGCTACAGATATCCAAATTGAGTGATTCTTGTGCCCATATTAAGACAACTCAATGAGGAACGTATAAATATTTTCAGAGTCTCAAATAGACGTTTATGGAGTCAGAAATAAAGTTTTGAAGTTGACCCAAAAACTGTTCCGTTTCTGCCTTTTGTCACTTGCAAGGAGGAGTTTTTAAAAAAAAATGCCTCTTAAATTGCTAGTCTAATTTGATAGGAATCAAGCCAATGAAAAGTGGTTTTTGATTTTTGACAACATTGGGTTTGTTCGTTTTTGACGAATTGCTAGCCTAATTCGATTGGAATCAAGCCAATGAAAAGTGTTTTTGATTTCAAGATAACTGCGGGTCTTTTCATTTTTGGCGAATTGCTAAACTAATTTGATTGGAATCCAGCTAATGAAAAGTTGTTTTTGATATCATGATAACTTCGGGATTGTTCGTTTCTGGCAAGTTGCTAGTCTAATTCAACTGGAATAAGCAAATGAAAAATGGTTTTTGATTTCATGATAACTTCGAGTTTGTTCATTTTTTGAGAATTGCTAGTCTAATTCGATTGGAATCGAGCCAATGAAAAGTTATTTTTGATTTCTTGATAACTT
>NW_019252873.1:0-1233 GCF_002742605.1 Olea europaea var. sylvestris | reverse complement strand
AAAATCCCTCGTACGTCACGACGAAGTGGTGAGTTCAATCCAAAACGGTCGCTACATTTCCAAAACGTACTTATGGGCCCAAAGCGGACACCGTGGGCAAAAGTTACGCTCAATTCTTCGTCCGTCGACTCTCCAAGCATTCGAAGTATACAAGCGCTCATTCTTTCGAAGAATGGCCAAAATCCCTCGTACGTCACGATGAAGTTGTGAGTTCAATCCAAAACGGTCGCTACATTTCCAAAAGGACTTATGGGCCCAAAGCGGACACCGTGTGTAAAAGTTATGTTCAATTCTTCGTTCGCAGACTCTCCGAGCGTTCTAAGTATACAAGCTCTCATTCTTTTGAAGAATGGCCAAAATCTCTCGTACGTCACGACGAAGTAGTGAGTTCAATCCAAAACGGTCGCTACATTTCCAAAAGGACTTATGGGCCCAAAGCGGACACCGTGTGTAAAAGTTATGTTCAATTCTTCGTTCGCAGACTCTCCGAGCGTTCTAAGTATACAAGCTCTCATTCTTTTGAAGAATGGCCAAAATCTCTCGTACGTCACGACGAAGTAGTGAGTTCAATCCAAAACGGTCGCCACATTTCTGAAAAGTACTTACGGGGCAAAAACGGACACCGAGAGCGAAAGTTACGCTCAATTCTTCGTCCGCCGACTCTCCAAGCACTCAAAGTATACAAGCGCTCATTCTTTCAAAGAATGGCCAAAATCCCTCGTACGTCACGACGAAGTAGTGAGTTCAATCCAAAACGGTCGCTACATTTCTGAAAAGTACTTACGGGGCAAAAACGGACACCGAGTGCGAAAGTTACGCTCAATTCTTCGTACGCCGACAATCTAAGCGTTCCAAATATGCAAGTGCTCATTCTTTCGAGAATTGGCCGAAATCCTTCATAAGTCACGACGAAGTGGTGAGTTCAATCCAAAACGGTCGCTACATTTCCAAAAAGTACTTATGGCCCAAAACGGACACCGTGTACGAAAGTTACGCTCAATTCTTCATACGCCGACAATCCAAGCGTTCCAAAAATACAAGTGCTCATTTTCTCGAAAAATGGCCGAAATCCTTCTTACGTCACGACGAAATTGTGAGTTCAGTCCAAAATGGTCGCTACATTTCCGAAAAGTACTTATGGGACAAAAATGGACACCGAGTGCGAAAGTTACGCTCAATTCTTCGTACGCCGACAATCTAAGCGTTCCAAATATGCAAGTGCTCATTCTTTTG
>NW_019252872.1:0-1233 GCF_002742605.1 Olea europaea var. sylvestris | reverse complement strand
CCCCGCTTAGCTTTCACTAAAGTAAGCTATTGCCCTTTTTCCTGCATCAGAATAGCTCCAATGCCTATTCTTGAGGCATCACATTTAATCTTAAAAATATTGTTAAAGTTAGGTAGTGATAAAATCGGTGTGGTACACAACCTTTCCTTAATAGTGTTAATAGTTTGTTCTTGTTTAATGCCCCAATAAAATCCTATACTTTTCTTTACAATCTCCGTGAGTAGTGGCAATTGTGCTGAAGTTTTTGACAGAACGCCTATAGAAGCTAGCCAAACCATGAAATTTTCTTACCTCAATTATACTTTTAGGTGTTGACCACTCCTTGATGGCTTTGATTTTCTCCTCATCCACTTCATTACCTTTTGCACTAACAACATAAACAAGGAAAACAACTTTTTTCATGCAAAATGTACACTTTCTAAAGTTAGCATAAAGTTGTTCCCGTTTTAAAATAACAAGCACACATTTAAAATGTCATGTTTGTTCATTTAAATCCTTACTATCTACCAAGATATCGTCGAAGTAAACTCTACGAATTTACCTATAAAGCAAGACATGAATCATTAATATCATAAATGTGATAGGTGTATTAGAAAGTCCAAATGACATGGCTAACCACTCATATAAACTATACTTAGTCTTAAAATTAGTTTTCCACTCATCTCCTCTCTCATCCTAATTTGATGATATTCACTTTTAAGATCTATTTTACTAAACATGAATAATCTATGTAATTCATCTAACATATCATCTAACCTAGATATAGGGAGGGGTGTTTTAGATTCTCCAAGATTGAGAAGTGATTCCTTATAAACCAACAAAATCATAGGTTGGTTGTCAACTATTACCAATTCAATCCACTCCCTTTTACAAAGAAATTCACTCTCGACTTTTCTCTCATCTCAAAAAATTCTTTTTCTTCTTTCTTGTGGCTCTACTCTTTTTTTTCCTCCCAATTAGTCACCTTTATATTTTCTCTTTTGCTTTCTTATTGGGAAAGATCAATCTCATTCTCTTTTTCTCTCATTATTTTATCTTCCTCACTTTTCGATTTAATTTGATCTTCGTAGTGTCAATGGCGCAAGAGTAGTAGATCTTTCATCTTTAGTAAAATTGTGCCTATTTTTGTATCTATCATGCATCACCTTCCTATTATATTTCTATGGCCCCCCAACAAAATATGCCCGGCATACATAAGAACTATATCACACATCACTTCATCATGATACATCC
>NW_019252871.1:0-1233 GCF_002742605.1 Olea europaea var. sylvestris | reverse complement strand
AAGTGTACACCATAGTGTACATGTAGAAAGGTTCTTACCGATTGAACTTTGCTATTTGTACGCCGATTTTTGACACGTTGTTTCACACTTGCGTTGCTATCAAGTTTCATTTGGATGGGAAAATTGTTTTAAATTTATACTATCAAACATGGTAATGTCACATGGTAAAGTGTAAGCTATAGTGTACACCATAGTGTATATGTAGCTAGGTCCTTACCGATTGAAAATTGCTATTTTTACACTGATTTTTTACACGTTGTTTGACACTTGCATTATTGTGATATGTCAATTGGATGGATAAACTGTTTGAAATTTAAACTGTCCAACATGGTAATATCACATGGCAAAGTGTAATCTAAAGTGTACACCGTAGTGTACATGTAGCAACGCTCTTACCGATCGAACTTTGCAATTTGTACACTGATTTTGGACACGTTGTTTGACATTTGCGTTGTTCTGAAGTGTCAATCGAATGGGAAAACTATTTGAAATTGAAACTGTCCAACAGGGTAATGTCACGTGGCAACGGATCGAAATTTGCAATTTGTACACTGCATTTTGACACGTTCTTTGACACTTGCATTGTTGTCTAGTGTCAACTGGATGGGAAAATAGTTTGAAATTTAAATTGTCCAACAGCGTAATATCACGTGGTAAAGTGTAATGTAAAGTGTACACCATAGTGTACATGTATCAAGGTTCTTACCGACCGAACTTTGTAATTTGTACACCGATTTTTCACACGTTGTTTCATACTTGCATTGTTGTCAAGTGTCAATTGGATGGAAAAACTGTTCGAAATTTATACTATCGAACAGGGTAATGTCACGAGGTAAAATGTCAACTAAAGTGTACACCATAGTGTCCATGTAGAAAGGTTCTCACCGATTGAACTTTACTATTTGTACACCGATTTTTGACATGTTGTTTGACACTTGCATTGTTGTCAAATTTCATTTGGATGGGAAAACTGTTCTAGATTCATACTGTCTAATAGGGTAATGTCACGTGGCAAAGCGTAAGCAAAAATGTACACCATAGTGTACATGTAGCTAGGTCCATACAGATTGAACATTACTATTTGTACACTGATTTTTGACACGTTATTTGACATTTGCATTATTGTGAAGTGTTAATCAGTTGGACGACCATTTTGAAATTTAAACTGTCCAACATGTAATATCACGTGGCAAAGTGTAATCTAAAGTGTACACCGTAGTGTACATGTAGCAA
>NW_019252870.1:0-44418 GCF_002742605.1 Olea europaea var. sylvestris | reverse complement strand
AAGTTATCATGAAATCAAAAGCCCCTTTTCATTGGCTCGATTCCAATCGAATTAGACTATCAATTCACCGAAAATGATCAACCTGAAGTTATCATGAAATCAAAAACTAATTTTTATTGGCTCGATTCCAAACGAATTCGACTAGTAATTCGCCAAAAATGAACAAACCCAAAGTTATCATGAAATCAAAAACCACTTTTCATTGGCACGATTCAAATCGAATTAGACTAGCAATTCGCCAAAAAAGATCAAACCCGATGTTATAATGAAATCGAAAACAACTTTTCATTGGCTCGATTCCAATCGAATTAAACTAGCAATTCGCCAAAAACGAACAACCCCGAAGTTATCATGAAACTAAAAACTACTTTTCAATGGCACGATTCCAATCATACGAGACTAGCAAATCGCCAAAATGGATCAAACCCGAGGCTATCATGAAATCAAAAAGACTTTTCATTGGCTCGATTCCAATCGAATTTGACTAGCAATTAGCTGGAAACGATCAAACCCGAAGTTATCATGAAATCAAAACCACTTTTCATTGGCTCGATTCCAAATGAATTGGACTAGTAATTCGCCAAAAATGAACAAACCCGAAGTTATCATGAGATCGAAAACCACTTTTCATAGGCTCGATTCCAATCGAATTAGACTAGCATTTAGCCGAAAACGGTCAAACCCGCAGTTATCATGAAATCAAAAACCACTTTTCATTGGCTCGATTCCGATCGAATTTGACTAGTAATTTACCAAAAATGAACAAACCCGAAGTTATCATGAGATCGAAAACCACTTTTCATAGGCTCGATTCCAATCGAATTAGACTAGCATTTAGCCGAAAACGGTCAAACCCGCAGTTATCATGAAATCAAAAACCACTTTTCATTGGCTCGATTCCGATCGAATTTGACTAGTAATTTACCAAAAATGAACAAACCCGAAGTTATCATGAGATCGAAAACCACTTTTCATAGGCTCGATTCCAATCGAATTAGACTAGCATTTAGCCGAAAACGGTCAAACCCGCAGTTATCATGAAATCAAAAACCACTTTTCATTGGCTCGATTCCGATCGAATTTGACTAGTAATTTACCAAAAATGAACAAACCCGAAGTTATCATGAGATCGAAAACCACTTTTCATAGGCTCGATTCCAATCGAATTAGACTAGCATTTAGCCGAAAACGGTCAAACCCGCAGTTATCATGAAATCAAAAACCACTTTTCATTGGCTCGATTCCGATCGAATTTGACTAGTAATTTACCAAAAATGAACAAACCCGAAGTTATCATGAGATCGAAAACCACTTTTCATAGGCTCGATTCCAATCGAATTAGACTAGCATTTAGCCGAAAACGGTCAAACCCGCAGTTATCATGAAATCAAAAACCACTTTTCATTGGCTCGATTCCGATCGAATTTGACTAGTAATTTACCAAAAATGAACAAACCCGAAGTTATCATGAGATCGAAAACCACTTTTCATAGGCTCGATTCCAATCGAATTAGACTAGCATTTAGCCGAAAACGGTCAAACCCGCAGTTATCATGAAATCAAAAACCACTTTTCATTGGCTCGATTCCGATCGAATTTGACTAGTAATTTACCAAAAATGAACAAACCCGAAGTTATCATGAGATCGAAAACCACTTTTCATAGGCTCGATTCCAATCGAATTAGACTAGCATTTAGCCGAAAACGGTCAAACCCGCAGTTATCATGAAATCAAAAACCACTTTTCATTGGCTCGATTCCGATCGAATTTGACTAGTAATTTACCAAAAATGAACAAACCCGAAGTTATCATGAGATCGAAAACCACTTTTCATAGGCTCGATTCCAATCGAATTAGACTAGCATTTAGCCGAAAACGGTCAAACCCGCAGTTATCATGAAATCAAAAACCACTTTTCATTGGCTCGATTCCGATCGAATTTGACTAGTAATTTACCAAAAATGAACAAACCCGAAGTTATCATGAGATCGAAAACCACTTTTCATAGGCTCGATTCCAATCGAATTAGACTAGCATTTAGCCGAAAACGGTCAAACCCGCAGTTATCATGAAATCAAAAACCACTTTTCATTGGCTCGATTCCGATCGAATTTGACTAGTAATTTACCAAAAATGAACAAACCCGAAGTTATCATGAGATCGAAAACCACTTTTCATAGGCTCGATTCCAATCGAATTAGACTAGCATTTAGCCGAAAACGGTCAAACCCGCAGTTATCATGAAATCAAAAACCACTTTTCATTGGCTCGGTTCCAATCGAATTAGACAGCAACTACCCGAAAACGATCAAACCCGAAGTTATCATGAAATCAAAAACCACTTTTCATCAGCTCCATTCCAACCGAATTAGACTAGCAATTTGTCAAAAACGAACAAACCCGAAGTTATCATCAAATCAAAAACTACTTTTCATTGGTTCGATTCCAATCGAATTAGACAAGCAATTTATCGAAAATGATCAAACCCGAAGTTATCATGAAATCAAAAACCACTTTTCATTGGCTGAATTCCAATTGAATTAGACTAGCAATTCGCCAAAAATGAACAAACTCGAAGTTATCATGAAATCAAAACAACTTTTCATTGGCTCGATTCCAAACGAATTGGACTAGAAATTCGTCAAAAATGAACAAACCTAAAGTTATCATGAAATCAAAAACCACTTTTCATTGGCTCGATTCCAATCGAATTAGACTAGCAATTCGTCGAAAACGATCAAACCCGAAGTTATCATGAAATCGAAAAACACATTTCATTGGCTCAATTCCAATCGAATTAGACTAGTAATTAGCCGAAAATGAACAAACCCAAAGTTATCATGAAATCAAAAACCACTTTTCACTGGCCCGATTCCAATCGAATTAGACAAGCAATTATCCGAAAACAAACAAACCCGAAGTTATCAAGAAATCAAAAACCACTTTTCATTTGCCCTATTCCAATCGAATTCGACTAGCAATTTGCTAAAAATGAACAAATTCGAAGTTATCATGAAATCAAAAACCACTTTTCATTGGTTCGATTCCAATCGAATTAGACAAGCAATTTGCCGAAAACGATCAAACCCGAAGTTATCATGAAATCAAAAACTACTTTTCATTGGTTCGATTCCAATCGAATTAGACAAGCAATTTGCCGAAAACGATCAAACCCGAAGTTATCATGAAATTGAAAACTTCTGATTTCATGATAAATTTGAGTTTTTTTCCTTTTGGGCGAATTGCTAGCCTTATTCAATTCGAATCGAGCCAATGAAAAGTGGGTTTCGATTTCATGATAACATCGGGTTTGTTCGTCTTTGGTAAATTGCATGTCTAATTCGATTGGAATCGAGCCAACAGAAAGTGGTTTTTGATATCAAGACAACTTCGGGTTTGATCGTTTTCAGCAAATTTCTAGTCTAATTCGATTGGAATCGAGCCAATAAAAAGTGGTTTTTGATTTCATGATAACTTCGGGTTTGTTCGATTTTAGCGAATTGCTAGTCTAATTAGATTGGAATCGAGCCAACGAAAAGTGGTTTTCGATTTCACGATAACTTCGGGTTTGTTCGTTTTTGGAGAAATGCTAGTCTAATTCGATTAGAATCGAACCAATGAAAAGTGGTTTTTGATTTCATGATAACTTCGCGTTTGCTCTTTTTTGCGAAATGATTGTCTAATTCGATTGGAATTGAGCCAATGAAAGGTAGTTTTTGATTTCATGATAACTTCGAATTTCTTCATTTTTAGCGAATTGCTAGTCTAATTCGATTGGAATGGAGCCAATGAAAAGAGGTTTTTGATTTCATGATAACTTCGGGTTTGATCATTTTCGACATATTGCTAGTCCAATTTGATTGGAATCGAGCCAATGAAAAAGTGGTTTTTAATTTCGTGATAACTTCGGGTTTGTTCTTTTTGGCGAATTGCTAGTCTAATTCGATTGGAATCGAGCCAATAAAAAGTGGTTTTTGATTTCATGAAAACTTCGAGTTTGACATTTTCGAGGAATTGCTAGTCTAATTCAATTGGAATCGAGCCAGTGAAAAGTGGTTTTGATTTCATGATAACTTCGGGTTTGTTCATTTTTGGAGAATTGCTAGTCTTATTCGATTAGAAATGAGACAACGAAAAGTGGTTTTCGATTTCATGATAACATCGGGTTTCTTCGTCTTTGGCAAATTGCTAGTCCAATTCAATTGGAATTGAGCCAGTGAGAAGTGGTTTTTGATTTCATGATAACATCGGGTTTGTTCATTTTTGGCGAATTGCTAGTCTAATTCGACTAGAATCGAGCCGATGACAAGTGGTTTTTGATTTCATGATAACTTCGATTTTGATCATTTTCGATGAATTGCTAGTCTAATTCGATTGGAATCGAGCCAATGAAAAGTTGTTTTGATTTCATGATAGCTTCGGGTTTGTTTATTTTAGGCGAGTTGATAGTCTAATTCGATTAGAATTGAGCCAATGAAAAGTGGCTTTCGATTTCATGATAACATCGGGTTTAGTCGTCTTTGGGAAATTGGTAGTCTAATTCGATTGGAATCGAACCAATGAAAAGCGGTTTTTGATTTCATGATAACATCGGGTTTGTTCGTCTTTGGCAAATTGCTAGTCTAATTCGATTGGAATCGAGCCAATGAAAAGTGGTTTTGATTTCATGATAACATCGGGCTTGTTCATTTTTGGCTAATTGCTAGTCTAATTCGATTGGAATCGACCCGATGAAAAGTGGTTTTTGATTTCATGATAACTTCGATTTTGATCATTTTCGATGAATTGCTAGTCTACTCCGATTGGAATCGAGCCAATGAAAAGTGCTTTTGATTTCATGATAACTTCGGGTTTGTTTGTTTTTGGCGAATTGCTAGCCTAATTTGATTAGAATTGAGCTAATGAAAAGTGTCTTTCGATTTCATGATAACATCGGGTTTATTCGTCTTTGGGAAATTGCTGGTCTAATTCGATTGGTATGGAGCGAATGAAAAGTGGTTTTTGATTTAATGATAACTTTGGGTTTGATCGTTTTCGGTGAATTGCTAGTCTAATTCGATTGGAATCGAGCCAATGAAAAGTGGTTTTGATTTCATGATAACGTCGGGTTTGTTCATTTTTGGATAATTGCTAGTCTTATTCGATTAGAATCGAGCCAACGAAAAGTGGTTTTCGATTTCATGATAGCATCGGGTTTGTTTTTCTTTGGCAAATTGCTAGCCAAATTCGATTGGAATCAAGCCAATGAAAAGTGGTTTTTGATTTCATGATAACATCGGGTTTGTTCATTTTGGGCGAATTCCTAGGCTAATTCGATTGGAATCGAGCCAATGAAAAGTGGTTTTTGATTTTATGATAACTTCGATTTTGATCATTTTCGACGAATTGCTAGTCTAATTCGATTGGCATCGGGCCAATGAAAAGTGGTTTTGATTTCATGATGACTTCGGGTTTGTTTGTTTTTTGCGAATTGATAGTCTAATTCGATTAGAATTGAGCCAATGAAAAGTGGCTTTCGATTTCATGATAACATCGGGTTTAGTCATCTTTGGGAAATTGGTAGTCTAATTCGATTGGAATCGAACCAATGAAAAGCGGTTTTTGATTTCATGATAACATCGGGTTTGTTCGTCTTTGGCAAATTGCTAGTCTAATTCGATTGGAATCGAGCCAATGAAAAGTGGTTTTTGATTTCATGATAACTTCGGTTTTGATCATTTTCGATGAATTGCTAGTCTAATTCGATTGGAATAATGAAAAGTAGTTTTTGATTTCATGATAACTTCGGGTTTCTTCGTTTTTGGAGAATTGCTAGTCTAATTCGATTGGAATTGAGCCAATGAAAAGAGGTTTCTAATTTCATGATAACTTCGGGTTTGATCATTTTCGGTGAATTGCTAGTCTAATTCGGTTGGAATCAAGCCAATGAAAAGTGGTTTACGATTTCATGATAACTTCGGGTTTGATCATTTTCGACAAATTGCTAGTCCAATTTGATTGGAATCGAGCCAATGAAAAGAGGTTTTTGATTTCATGATAACTTCGGGTTTGATCATTTTCGACATATTGCTAGTCCAATTTGATTGGAATCGAGCCAATGAAAAAGTGGTTTTTAATTCGTGATAACTTCGGGTTTGTTCTTTTTGGCGAATTGCTAGTCTAATTTGATTGGAATCGAGCCAATAAAAAGTGGTTTTTGATTTCATGAAAACTTCGGGTTTGACATTTTTGAGGAATTGCTAGTCTAATTCAATTGGAATCGAGCCAGTGAAAAGTTGTTTTGATTTCATGATAACTTCGGGTTTGTTCATTTTTGGAGAATTGCTAGTCTTATTCGATTAGAAATGAGACAACGAAAAGTGGTTTTCGATTTCATGATAACATCGGGTTTCTTCGTCTTTGGCAAATCGCTAGTCCAATTCAATTGGAATTGAGCCAGTGAGAAGTGGTTTTTGATTTCATGATAACATCGGGTTTGTTCATTTTTGGCGAATTGCTAGTCTAATTCGACTAGAATCGAGCCGATGACAAGTGGTTTTTGATTTCATGATAACTTCGATTTTGATCATTTTCGATGAATTGCTAGTCTAATTCGACTGGAATCGAGCCAATGAAAAGTTGTTTTGATTTCATGATAGCTTCGGGTTTGTTTGTTTTTGGCGAATTGATAGTCTAATTTGATTAGAATTGAGCCAATGAAAAGTGTCTTTCGATTTCATGATAACATCGGGTTTGTTCATTTTTGGATAATTGCTAGTCTAATTCGATTGGAATCGACCCGATGAAAAGTGGTTTTTGATTTCACGAAAAATTGGGGTTTGATCGTTTTCAGTGAATTGCGAGTCTAATTCGATTGGAATCGAGCCAATGAAAAGTGGTTTTGATTTCATGATAACTTCGGGTTTGTTCATTTTTGGATAATTGCTAGTCTAATTCGATTGGAATCGACCCGATGAAAAGTGGTTTTTGATTTCATGATAACTTCGATTTTGATCATTTTCGATGAATTGCTAGTCTACTCTGATTGGAATCAAGCCAATGAAAAGTGCTTTTAATTTCATGATAACTTCGGGTTTGTTTGTTTTTGGCGAATTGCTAGTCTAATTTGATTAGAATTGAGCCAATGAAAAGTGTCTTTCGATTTCATGATAACATCGGGTTTGTTCATTTTTGGCGAATTGCTAGTCTAATAATGAAAAGTGGTTTTTGATTTCATGATAACTTCGGTTTTGATCATTTTCGACGAATTGCTAGTCTAATTCGACTGGAATCGAGCCAATGAAAAGTGATTTTGATTTCATGATAACTTCGGTTTTGATCATTTTCGACGAATTGCTAGTCTAATTCGACTGGAATCGAGCCAATGAAAAGTGATTTTGATTTCATGATAACTTCGGTTTTGATCATTTTCGACGAATTGCTAGTCTAATTCGACTGGAATCGAGCCAATGAAAAGTGATTTTGATTTCATGATAACATCGGGTTTGTTCGTCTTTGGCAAATTGCTAGCCAAATTCGATTGGAATCAAGCCAATGAAAAGTGGTTTTGATTTCATGATGACTTCGGGTTTGTTTGTTTTTTGCGAATTGATAGTCTAATTCGATTAGAATTGAGCCAATGAAAAGTGGCCTTCGATTTCATGATAACATTGGGTTCATTCGTCTTTGGGAAATTGCTAGTCTAATTCGATTGGAATCGAGCGAATGAAAAGTGGTTTTTGATTTCATGATAACTTCGGGTTTGTTCGTTTTTGCGAATTACTAGTCTGATTCGATTGGAATCGAGCCAATAAAAAGTGGTTTTTAATTTCATTATAACTTTAGGTTTTTTCATTTTTGGCGAATTGCTAATCTAATTGGATTGGAATCAAGCCAATGAAAAGTGGCTTTTGATTTCATGATAACTTCGAGTTTGTTCGTTTTCGAAGAAATGCTGGTCTAATTCGATTGGAATCGAGCCAATGAAAAGTGGTTTTTAATTTCATGATAACTTCGGGTTTGTTCGTGTTTTGCGAAATGCTAGTCTAATTCGATTGGAATCGAGCCAATGAAAAGTAGTTTTTGATTTCATGGCAACGTCGGGTTTGTTCGTCTTTGGCAAATTGCTAGTCTAATTCGATTGGAATCGAGCCAATGAAAAGTGGTTTTTGATTTCATAATAACTTCGGCTTTGCTCATTTTTGGCGAACTGCTAGTCCAATTCGATTGGAATCGAGCCAATGAAAAGTGATTTTTGATTTCATGATAACTTCGGATTTGATCGTCTTCGAAAATTGCTAGTCTAATTCGATTGGAGTCGAGCCAATGAAAAGAGGTTTTTGATTTCATGATAACTTCGGGTTTCATCATTTTCGGTGAATTGCTAGTCTAATTCGATTGGAATCGAGCCAATGAAAAGTGATTTTTGATTTCATGATAACTTCGGATTTGATCGTCTTCGAAAATTGCTAGTCTAATTCGATTGGAGTCGAGCCAATGAAAAGAGGTTTTTGATTTCATGATAACTTCGGGTTTGATCGTTTTCGAAAAATTGCTTGTCAAATTCGGTTGGAATCGAGCCAATATAAAGTGGTTTTTGATTTCATGATAACTTTGGGTTTGATCGTTTTCGGCTTATTGTTAGTCCAAATCGATTGTAATCGAGCCAATGAAAAGTTGTTCTTGATTTCAGGATAACTTTAGGTTTGTTCATTTTCGACGAAATACTAATTTAATTCGACTGGAATCGATCCAATGAAAAGTGGTTTTTGATTACATGATAACTTCGGGTTTGTTCTTTTGGGGGAATTGCTTGTCTAATTCGATTGGAATCGTGCCAATGAAAAGTGGTTTTGGATTTCACGAAAACTTCGGGTTTGATCGTTTTCGGTGAATTGCTAGTCTAATTCGTTTGGAATCGGGCCAATGAAAAGTGGTTTTTGATTTCATGATAACTTCGGGTTTGATCATTTTCGACGAATTGCCTGCTAATTCGATTGGAATCGAGCCAATGAAAAGTGATTTTTCATTTCATGATAACTTTGGGTTTGTTCGTTTTCGGCTAATTGCTAGTCTAATTCGATTGGAATCGAGCAAATGAAAAGTTGGTTTTTGATTTCGTGATAACTTTGATTTTGATCATTTTCTACAAATTGCTAGTCTAATTCGATTGGCATCGAGCCAATGAAAAGTGGTTTTGATTTCATGATGACTTCGAGTTTGTTTGTTTAATTCGATTAGAATTGAGCCAATGAAAAGTCGCTTTCAATTTCGTGATAACATCGGGTTTATTCGTCTTTGGGAAATTGGTAGTCTAATTTGATTGGAATAGAGCGAATGAAAAGCGGTTTTTGATTTCATGAAAACTTCGGGTTTGTTCGTTTTTGCGAATTGCTAGTCTAATTCGATTGGAATCGAGCCAATAAAAAGTGGTTTTTGATTTCATTATAACTTCAGGTTTTTTCATTTTTGGCGAATTGCTAATCTAATTGGATTGCAATCAAGCCAATGAAAAGTGGCTTTTGATTTCATGATAACTTCGAGTTTGTTCGTTTTCGAAGAAATGCTGGTCTAATTCAATTGGAATCGAGCCAATGAAAAGTGGTTTTTAATTTCATGATAACTTCGGGTTTGTTCGTGTTTTGCGAAATGCTAGTCTAATTCGATTGGAATCGAGCCAATGAAAAGTAGTTTTTGATTTCATGGCAACGTCGGGTTTGTTCGTCTTTGGCAAATTGCTAGTCTAATTCGATTGGAATCGAGCCAATGAAAAGTGGTTTTTGATTTCATAATAACTTCGGCTTTGCTCGTTTTTGGCAAACTGCTAGTCTAATTCGATTGGAATCGAGCCAATGAAAAGTGATTTTTAATTTCATGATAACTTCAGATTTGATCGTCTTCGAAAATTGCTAGTCTAACTCGATTGGAGTCGAGCCAATGAAAAGAGGTTTTTGATTTCATGATAACTTCGGGTTTCATCATTTTCGGTGAATTGTTAGTCTAATTCGATTGGAATCGAGCCAATGAAAAGTGATTTTTGATTTCATGATAACTTCGAATTTGTTCGTTTACAACTAATTGATAGTCTTATTCCATTAGAATCGAGCCATTGAAAAGTGGCTTTTGATTTCATGATAACTTCGGGTTTGATCGTTTTCGAAAAATTGCTTGTCAAATTCGGTTGGAATCGAGCCAATATAAAGTGGTTTTCGATTTCATGATAACTTTGGGTTTGATCGTTTTCAGCTTATTGTTAGTCCAAATCGATTGTAATCGAGCCAATGAAAAGTTGTTCTTGATTTCAGGATAACTTTAGGTTTGTTCGTTTTCGGCGAAATACTAATTTAATTCGATTGGAATCGATCCAATGAAAAGTGGTTTTTGATTACATGATAACTTAGGGTTTGTTCTTTTTGGGGAATTGCTTGTCTAATTCGATTGGAATCGTGCCAATGAAAAGTGGTTTTTGATTTCATGAAAACTTCGGGTTTGATCATTTTCGGTGAATTGCTAGTCTAATTCGTTTGGAATCGGGCCAATGAAAAGTGGTTTTTGATTTCATGATAACTTCTGCTTTGATCATTTTCGACGAATTGCCTGCTAATTCGATTGCAATCGAGCCATTGAAAAGTGATTTTCCATTTCATGATAACTTCGGGTTTATTCGTCTTCGGCTAATTGCTAGGCTAATTCGATTGGAATCGAGCAAATGAAAAGTTGGTTTTTGATTTCGTGATAACTTCGATTTTGATCATTTTCGACGAATTGCTAGTCTAATTCGATTGGCATCGAGCCAATGAAAAGTGGTTTTGATTTCATGATGACTTCGGGTTTGTTTGTTTTTGGCGAATTGCTAGTCTAATTCGATTAGAATTGAGCCAATGAAAAGTCACTTTCAATTTCATGATAACATCGGGTTTATTCGTCTTTGGGAAATTGGTAGTCTAATTTGATTGGAATCGAGCGAATGAAAAGTGGTTTTTGATTTCATGATAACTTCGGGTTTGTTCTTTTTGGCGAATTGCTAGTCCAATTCGATTGGAATCGAGCCAATAAAAAGTGGTTTTTGATTTCATTATAACTTCGGGTTTTTTCATTTTTAGCGAATTGCTAGTCTAATTGGATTGGAATCAAGCCAATGAAAAGTGGCTTTTGCTTTCATGATATCTTCGAGTTTGTTCATTTTCGGAGAAATGCTAGTCTAATTCGATTGGAATCGAGCCAATGAAAAGTGGTTTTTAATTTCATGATAACTTCGGGTTTGTTCGTGTTTTTCGAAATGCTAGTCTAATTCGATTGGAATCGAGCCAATGAAAAGTAGTTTTTGATTTCATGGCAACGTCGGGTTTGTTCGTCTTTGGCAAATTGCTAGTCTAATTCGATTGGAATTTAGCCAATGAAAATTGGTTTTTGATTTCATAATAACTTCGGCTTTGCTCGTTTTTGGCAAAATGCTAGTCTAATTCGATTGGAATCGAGCCAATGAAAAGTGATTTTTGATTTCATGATAACTTCGGATTTGATCGTCTTCGAAAATTGCTAGTCTAATTCGATTGGAATCGAGCCAATGAAAAGAGGTTTTTGATTTCATGATAACTTCGGGTTTCATCGTTTTCGGTGAATTGCTAGTCTAATTCGATTGGAATCGAGCCAATGAAAAGTGATTTTTGATTTCATGATAACTTCGGATTTGTTCGTTTACAACTAATTGATAGTCTTATTCCATTAGAATCGAGCCATTGAAAAGTGGCTTTCGATTTCATGATAACTTCGGATTTGATCGTTTTCGAAAAATTGCTTGTCAAATTCAGTTGGAATCGAGCCAATATAAAGTGGTTTTCGATTTCATGATAACTTCGGGTTTGATCATTTTCGGCTTATTGCTATTCCAAATCGATTGTAATCGAGCCAATGAAAAGTTGTTCTTGATTTCAGGATAACTTTAGGTTAGTTTGTTTTCGGCGAAATACTAATTTAATTCGATTGGAATCGATCCAATGAAAAGTGGATTTTGATTACATGATAACGTCGGGTTTGTTCTTTTTGGGGAATTGCTTGTCTAATTCGATTGGAATCGAGCCAATGAAAAGTGGTTTTTGATTTCATGAAAACTTCGGGTTTGATCGTTTTCGGTGAATTGCTAGTCTAATTCATTTGGAATCGGGCCAATGAAAAGTGGTTTTTGATTTCATGATAACTTCAGGTTTGATCATTTTCGGCGAATTGCCAGCTAATTCGATTGGAATTGAGCCAATGAAAAGTGATTTTTCATTTCATGATAACTTCGGGTTTGTTCGTTTTCGACTAATTGCTATAGAATAGAGCTAACGAAAAGTGGTTTTTGATTTCATGATAACATCGGGTTTGATCGTCTTCGACAAATTGCTAGTCTAATTCGATTGGAATCGAGCCATTAAAAAGTTGTTTTTGATTTCATTATAACTTCGGGTTTTTTCATTTTTGGCGAATTGCTAGTCTAATTGGATTGGAATCAAGACAATGAAAAAAGGCTTTCGATTTCATGATAACTTCGAGTTTGTTCATTTTTGGAGAAATGCTAGTCTAATTCGATTGGAATCGAACCAATGTAAAGTGGTTTTCAATTTCATGATAACTTCTGGTTTGATCATTTTCGGCAAATTGCTAGTCCAATTCGATTGGAATCGAGCCAATGAAAAGTGATTTTTGTTTTCATGATAACTTCGGGTTTGTTCGTTTTCGGCTAATTGCTACTCTAATTTGATTGGAATCGAGCCAGTGAAAAGTGGTTTTTGATTTCATGATAAGTTCGGGTTTGATCATTTTCGGCGAATTGCTAGTCTAATTCGATTGGAATCAAGCAAATAAAAAGTGGCTTTTGATTTCATGACAACTTTGAGTTTGATCGTTTTCGAAAAATTGGTAGTCTAATTCGGTTGGAATCGAGCCAATGAAAAGTGGTTTTTGATTTCATGATAACTTCGGGTTTGATCATTTTCGGCAAATTGCTAGTCCCATTCGATTGGAACCGAGTCAATGAAAAGTGGTTTTTGATTTCATGATAACTTCGGGTTTGACCATTTTCGACGAATTGCTAGTCTAATTCGATTGGAATCGAGCCAATAAAAACTGGCTTTCGATTTCATGATAACTACGGGTTTGATCGTTTTTCGAAAAATTGCTAGTCTAATTTGGGTAGAATCGAGCCCATGAAAAGTGGTTTTCGATTTCATGATAACTTCGGGTTTTATCATTTTCGGCAAATTGCTAGTCCAATTCGATTGGAATCGAGCCAATGGAAAGTGGTTTTTGATTTCATGATAACTTTGGGTTTGTTCGTTTTTGGAGAAATGCTAGTCTAATTCGATTGGAATCGAGCCAATGAAAAGTGATTTTTGATTTAGTGATAACTTCGGGTTTGTTCTTTTTGGCGAATTGCTGGGCTAATTCGATTGAAATTGAGCTAATGAAAAGTCGTTTTTGATTTCATGAAAACTTCGGGTTTGATCATTTTCGGTGAATTGCTAGTCTAATTCGATTGGAATCGAGCCAATGAAAAGTGATTTTGATTTCATGATAACTTCGGGTTTGTTCATTTTTGGAGAATTGCTAGTCTTATTCGATTAGAATCGAGCCAACGAAAGTGGTTTTCGATTTCATGATAACATCGGGTTTGTTCGTCTTTGGCAAATTGTAGTCAAATTCGATTGGAATCGAGCCAATGAAAAGTGCGTTTTGATTTCATGATAACATCGGGTTTGTTCATTTTTGGCGAATTGCTAGTGTAATTCGATCGGAATCGAGCCAATGAAAAGTTGTTTTTAATTTCATGATAACTTCGGTTTTGATCATTTTCGACGAATTGCTAGTCTAATTCGATTGGAATCGAGCCAATGAAAAGTGATTTTTATTTCATGATAACTTCGGGTTTGTTTGTTTTTGGCGAATTGCTAGCCTAATTCGATTAGAATTGAGCCAATGAAAACTGGCTTTCGATTTCATGGTAACATCGGGTTTATTTGTCTTTGGGAAATTGCTAGTGTAATTCGATTGGAATCGAACCAATGAAAAGTGGTTTTTGATTTCATGAAAACACCGGTTTTGTTCGTCTTTTGCAAATTGCTAGTCCAATTCGATTGGGATCGAGCCAGTGAAAAGTGGTTTTTGATTTCATGATAACATCGGGTTTGTTCGTCTTTGGCAAATTGATAGTCTAATTCGATTGGAATCGAGCCAACGAAAAGTGGTTTTTGATTTCATGATAACTTCGGGTTTGTTCATTTTTGGCAAAATGCTAGTCTAATTCGATTGGAATCGAGCAAATGAAAAGTGGTTTTGATTTCATGATAACTTCGGACTTGTTCGTTTTCCAAAATTGGTAGTCTAATTCGATAGGAACCGAGCCAATGAAAAGTGGTTTTTGATTTCATGATAACTTTGGGTTTGATCATTGTTGGCGAATTGCCAGTCTAATTCGATTGGAATCGAGCCAATTAAAAGTGGTTTTTGATTTCAGGATAACTTCGGGTTTGTTCGTTTTCGGCTAATTGCTAGTCTAATTCGATTGGAATCGAGCAATTGAAAAGTGGATTTTGATTTCATGATAACTTCTAGTTTGATCATTTTCGACGAATTGATAGTCTAATTCGATTGGAATCGAGCCAATGAAAAGTGGCTTTCGATTTCATGACAACTTTGGGTTTGATCGTTTTCCAAAACTTGCTAGTCTAATTTGGTTGGAATCGAGCCAATGTAAAGTGGTTTTTGATTTCATGATGACTTCGGGTTTGTTCGTTTTTGGAGAAATGCTAGTCTAATTTGATTGGAATCGAGAAAATGAAAAGTGGTTTTTGATTTCATGATAACTTCGGGTTTGTTCTTTTTGGCGAATTGCTAGTCTAATTCGATTGGAACCGAGCCAATGAAAAGTGGTTTTTGATTTCATGAAAACTTTGGGTTTGTTCGTTTTCGGTGAATTGCTAGTCTAATTCAATTGGAATCGAGCCAATGAAAAGTGGATATTATTTCATGATAACTTCGGGTCTGTTCTTTTTTGGCGAATTGCTAGTCTTATTCGATTAGAATCGAGCTAACGAAAAGTGGCTTTCGATTTCATGATAACATCGGGTTTGTTCTTCTTTGGCAAATTGCAAGTCTAATTCTATTGGAATCGAGCCAATGGAAAGTGATTTTTGATTTCCTGACAACTTCGGGTTTGATCATTTTCGGCAAATTGCTAGTCTAATTCGATTTGAATCGAGCCAATAAAAAGTGGTTTTTGATTTCATTATAACCTCGGGTTTTTTCGTTTTCGGCAAATTGCTAGTCTAATTGGATTGGAATCAAGCCAATGAAAAGTGGCTTTCGATTTCATGATAACTTCAAGTTTGTTCATTCTTGGAGAAATGCTAGTCTAAGTCGATTGGAATCGAACCAATGAAAAGTGGTTTTTGATTTAATGATAACTTTGGGTTTGTTCATTTTTTACGAAATGCTAGTCTAACTCGATTGGAATCGAGCCAATGAAAAGTAGTTTTTGATTTCATGACAACATCGGGTTTGTTCGTCTTTGGCAAATTGCTAGTTTAATTCGATTGGAATCGAGCCAATAAAAAGTGGTTTTTAATTTCATGATAACTTCGGGTTTGTTCGTTTTTGGAGAAACGCTAGTCTAACTCGATTGGAAACGAACCAATGAGAAGTGGTTTTTGATTTCATGATAACTTCGGGTTTGTTCGGTTTTTTTCGAAATGCTAGTCTTTTTCGATTGGAATCGAGCCAATGAAAAGTAGTTTTTGATTTCATGTTAACTTCGTCTTTTGTTCATATTTGACGAATTGCTAGTCTAATTCGATTGGAATCGAGCTAATGAAAAGTGGTTTTTGATTTCATGATAACTTTGGATTTGATCGTTTTCAAAAATTGCTAGTCTAATTCGATTGGAATCGAGGCAATGAAATGTGGTTTTGATCTCATGATAACTTTAGGTTTGTTCATTTTTGGCGAATTGCTAGTCCAATTCGATTGGAATCAAACCAATGAAAAGTGGCTTTCGATGTCATGATAACTTTGGGTTTTTTCATTTTTGGTGAAATGCTAGTCTAATTCGATTGGAATCGAGCCGATGAAAAGTGATTTTTGATTTCATGATATCATTGGGTTTGATCATTTTCAGTGAATCGCCAGTCTAATTCGATTGAAATCGAGCCAATGAAAAGTTTTTTTGATTTCATTATAACTACGAGTTTGTTCATTTTTGGCGAATCGCTAGTCTTTTTCGATTAGAATCTAGCCAATGAAAACTGACATTCGATTTCATGATAACATCGGGTATGTTCGTCTCTAGCAAAATGCTAGTCTAATTCATTTGGAATCGAGCCAATGGAAATTGGTTTTTGATTTCATGACAACATCGGGTTTGTTCGTCTTTGGCGAATTTCTTGTCTAATTCGGTTGGAATCGAGCCACTGAAAAGTGGTTTGCAATTTCATGGTAACTTCGGGTTTGATCTTTTCGGCAAATTGCTGGTCCAATTCGATTAGAATCGAGTCAATGACATGTGGTTTTTGATTTCATGACAACTTCGGGTTTGTTCATTTTTGGCGAAATGCTGGTCCAATTTGATTGGAATCGAGCCAATGAAAAGTGGTTTTTGATTTCATGATAACTTCGGGTTTGATCATTTTTGGCGCATTGCTAGTCTAATTCGATTGAAATCGAGCCACTAAAAAGTGGTTTTTGATTTCATGATAATTTTGGGTTTGATCATTTTCGGTGAATTGCTAGTCTAATTCGATTGGAATCGAGCCAGTGAAAAGTGGTTTTGATTTCATGATAACTTCGGGTTTGTTCATTTTTGGCGAATTGCTAGTCTTATTCGATTAGAATCGAGCAAATGAAAAGTGGCTTTCGATTTCATGATAACATCAGGTTTGTTCGTCTTTGGCAAATTGCGAGTCTAATTCGTTTGTAATCGAGTCAATGGAAAGTGGTTTATGATTACATGACAACTTCGGGTTTGATCATTTTCGGCAGATTGCTAGTCTAATTCGATTGGAATCGAGCCATTCAAAAGTGGCTTTGATTTCATGATAACTTCAGGTTTGTTCATTTTTAGCGAATTGCTAGTCTAATTCGATTGGAATCGAGTCAATGAAAAGTGATTTTTGATTTCATGATAATTTCGATTTTAATAGTTTCGGAGAATTGCTAGTCTAATTCCATTAGAATCGAGCCAATGGAAAGTGGATTTCGATTTCATGACATCTTTGGGTTTATTCATTTTTGGCGAAATGCTAGTCTAATTCTATTGGAATCGAGCCAATGAAAAGTGATTTTTGATTTCATGATAACTTTGGATTTGATCGTTTTCGAAAATTGCTAGTCTAATTCAATTGGAATCGAGCTAATGAAAAGAGGTTTTTGATTTCATGATAACTTCGGGTTTGATCGTTTTCGGTGAATTGCTAGTCTAATTCGACTGGAATTGAGCCAATGAAAAGTGGTTTTTGATTTCATGATAATTTCGTGTTCGTTCGTTTACGGAGAATTGCTAGTCTTATTCAATTAGATTCGAGCCAATGAAAAGTGGCTTTCGATTTCATGATAACTTCGGGTTTGATCATTTTCGAAAAATTTCTTTTCAAATTCGGTTGGAATCGAGCCAATAAAAAGTGGTTTTCGATTTCATGATAACTTCAGGTTTGATCATTTTCGGCTTATTGCTGGTTCAATTCGATTGGAATCGAGCCAATGAAAAGTGGTTTTTGATTTCATGATAACTTTGGGTTTGTTCCTTTTCGACGAAATGCTAGTTTTATTCGATTGGAATCGAGCCAATGAAAAGTGGTTTTTGATTACATGATAACTTCGCGTTTGTTCTTTTTGGGGAATTGCTAGTCTAATTCGATTGGAACGAGCAAATGAAAAGTGGTTTTTGATTTCATGAAAACTTCGAGTTTGATTCGGTGAATTGCTAGTCTAATTCGATTAGAATCGAGCCAATGAAAAGTGGTTTTTGATTTCATGATAACTTCAAATTTGTTCATTTTCGGCTAGTTGCCAGTCTAATTCGATTGGAATCGAGCCAATGAAAAGTGGTTTTTGATTTCATGATAACTTTGGGTTTGATCATTTTCGACGAATTGCTAGTCTCATTCGATTAGAATTGAGCCAATTAAAAGTAGCTTTCGATTTCATGATAACTTCGGGTTTGATCGTTTTTGAAAAATTGCTAGTCTAATTCGGTTGGAATGGAGCCAATGAAAAGTGGTTTTCGGTTTCATGATAACTTCGGGTTTGATCATTTTCGATAAATTGTTAGTCCAATTCGATTGGAATCGAGCCAATGAAAAGTGGTTTTTGATTTCATGATAACTTTGGGTTTGTTCGTTTTTGGAGAAATGCTAGTCCAATTCGATTGGAATCGAGCCAATGAAAAGTGATTTTTGATTTAGTGATAACTTCGGGTTAGTTATTTTTGGCGAATTGCTAGTCTAATTCGATTGGAATCGAGCCAATGAAAAGTGGTTTTTGATTTCATGAAAACTTCGGGTTCGATCGTTTTCGGTGAATTGCTAGACTAATTCGATTGGAATCGAGCCAATGAAAAGTGGTTTTTGATTTCATGATAACTTCGGGTTTGTTCATTTTTGGAGAAATGCTAGTCTAATTCGATTGGAATCGAGCGAATGAAAACTGGTTTTTGATTTCATGAAAACTTCGGGTTTGTTCTTTTTGGCTAATTGCTAGTCTAATTCGATTGGAATCGAGCCAACGAAATGTGGTTTTTGATTTCATGAAAACAGCGGGTTGGATTGTTTTCGGTGAATTCTAGTCTAATTCGATTGGAATCGAGCCAATGAAAAGTGGTTAAGATTTCATGATAACTTCGGGTTTGTTCATTTTTGGCGAATTGCTAGTCTTATTCGATTAGAATCGACCCAACGAAAAGTGGCTTTCGATTTCATGATAACTTCGGGTTTGTTCGTCTTTGGCGAATTGCAAGTCTAATTCTATTGGAATCGAGCCAATGGAAAGTGGTTTTTGATTTCATGACAACTTCGGGTTTGATCGTTTTCAGCAAATTGCTTATCTAATTCGATTAGAATCGAACAATTAAAAAGGTATTTTTGATTTCATTATAACTTTGGGTTCTTCGTTATTGGCGAATTGCTAGTCAAATTGGATTGGAATCAAGCCAATGAAAAAGGGCTTTTGATTTCATGATAACTTCGAGTTTGTTCGTTTTTGGAGAAATGCTAGTCTAATTCGATTGGAATCGAACCAATGAAAAGTGGTTTTTGATTTCATGATAACTTCGAGTTTGTTCGTTTTTGGAGAAATGCTAGTCTAATTCGATTGGAATCGAACCAATGAAAAGTGGTTTTTGATTTCATGATAACGTAGGGTTTTTTCATTTTTTACGAAATGCTAGTCTAATTCGATTGGAATCGAGCCAATGAAAAGTAATTTTTGATTTCATGACAACATCAGGTTTGTTCGTCTTCAGCAAATTGTTAGTTTAATTCGATTGGAATCGAGCCAATGAAAAGTGGTTTTTGATTTCATGATAACTTCGGGTTTGTTCGTTTTTGGCGAAATGCTAGTCTAATTCGATTGGAATCGAGCATATGAAAAGTGATTTTTGATTTCATGATAACTTCGGATTTGATCGTTTTCGAAAATTGCAAGTCTAATTCGATTGGAATAGAGCCAATGAAAAGAGGTTTTTGATTTCATGATAACTTCGGGTTTGATCGTTTTCGGCTTATTGCTAGTCCAATTCGATTAGAATCGAGCCAATGAAAATTGGTTTTTGATTTCAGGAAAACTTTGGGTTTGTTCCTTTTTGGCAAAATACTAGTTTAATTCAATTAGAATCGAGCCAATGAAAAGTGGTTTTTGATTACATGATAACTTCAGGTTTGTTCTTTTTGGTTAATTGCTAGTCTAATTTGATTGGAATCGAGCCAATGAAAAGTGGTTTTTGATTTTATGAAAACTTCGAGTTGGATCGTTTTCGGTGAATTGCAAGTCTAATTCGATTGAAACGAGCCAATGAAAAGTGGTTTTTGATGTTTTGAAAACTTCGGGTTTGATCATTTTCGGCGAATTGCCAGTCTAACTAGATTGGAATCGAGCCAATGAAAAGTGATTTTTGATTTCATGATAACTTCGGGTTTGTTCATTTTCGGCTAATTGCTAGTCTAATTCGATTAGAATCGAGCCAATGAAAAGTGGTTTTTGATTTCATGATAACTTCAGGTTTGATCATTTTCGGCGAATTGCTAGCCTAATTCGATTGAAATCGAGCCAATGAAAAGTAGCTTTCGATTTCATGATAACTTCGGGTTTGATCGTTTTTGAAAAATTGCTGGTCTAATTCGGTTGGAATCGAGCCAATGAAAAGTGGTGTTCGATTTCTTGATAACTTTGGGTTTGATCCTGTTCGGCAAATTCCTAGTCCAATTCGATTGGAATCGAGCCAATGAAAAGTGGTTTTTGGTTTCATGATAATTTCGGGTTTGACCATTTTGGGTGAATTGCTAGTCTAATTCGACTGGAATCGAGCCAATAAAAAGTGGCTTTCGATTTCATAATAACTTCAGGTTTGATCGTTTTTGAAAAATTGCTAGTCTAAGTCGGTTGGAATCGAGCCAATGAAAAGTGGTTTTAGATTTCATGATAACTTTGGGTCTGATCATTTTCGACAAAATGCTAGTCCAATTCGATTGGAATCGAGCCAATGAAAAGTGATTTTTGATTTCGTGATAACTTCGGGTTTGTTCTTTTTAGAGAAATGCTAGTCTAATTCGATTGGAATCGAGCCAATGAAAAGTGGTTTTTGATTTAGTGATAACTTCGGGTTAGTTATTTTTGGCGAATTGCTAGTCTAATTCGGTTGGAATCGAGCCAATGAAAAGTGGTTTTTGATTTCATGAAAACTTCGGGTTGGATCATTTTCGGTGAATTGCTAGTGTAATTCAATTGGAATCGAGCCAATGAAAAGTTGTTTTTCATTTCATGAAAACTTCGGGCTTGTTCGTTTTTGGAGAAATGCTAGTGTAATTCGATTGAAATCGAGCGAATGAAAAGTGGTTTTTGATTTCATGAAAACTTCGGGTTTTATCTTTTTTTTAATTGCCAGTCTAATTCGATTGGAATCGAGCCAATGAAAAGTGGTTTTTGATTTCATGATAACTTTAGGTATTTTCATTTTTGGAGAAATGCAAGTCTAATTGGATTGGAATCGAGCCAATGAAAAGTGGTTTTTTATTACCTGTTAACTTCGGGTTTGCTCATCTTTGACAAATTGCTAGTCTAATACGATTGGAATCGAGCCATGAAAAGTGGTTTCTGATTTCATGAAAACGTCTGGTTTGATCGTTTTTCGTGAATTGCTAGTCTAATTCGATTGGAATTGACACAATGAAAAGTGGTTTTTGATTTCATGATAACTTTGGGTTTGATCATTTTCGGCGAATTGCTAGTCTAATTCGATTGGAATTGACACAATGAAAAGTGGTTTTTGATTTCATGATAACTTTGGGTTTGATCATTTTCGGCGAATTGCTAGTCTAATTCGATTGGAATCGAGCCAATGAAAAGTGATTTTTGATTTCGTGATAACTTTAGGTTTGTTCGTTTTCGACTAATTGCTAGTATAATTCGATTGGAATCGAGCCAATGAAAAGTGGTTTTTGATTTCTTGATAACTTCAGGTTTGTTCATTTTTTGAAAAATACTAGTATAATTCGATTGGAATCGAGCCAATGAAAAGTGGTTTTTGATTTCATGATAACTTCGGGTTTGTTCTTTTTCGTGAATTGCTAGTTTAACTCGATTGGAATCGAGCTAATGAAAAGTGGTTTTTGATTTCATGAAAACTTCGGGTTTGATCGTTTTCGGTGAATTGCTAGTCTAATTCGATTGGAATCGAGCTAATGAATAGTGGTTTTGATTTCATGATAACGTTGGGTTTGTTCGTTTTTGGCGAATTGCTAGTCTAATTAGATTGGAATCGAGCCACTGAAAAGTGGCTTTCGATTTCATGATAACTTCGGGTTTGTTCCTTTTTGGAGAAATGCTAGTCTAATTCGATTGGAATCGAGCTAATGAATAGTGGTTTTGATTTCATGATAACGTTGGGTTTGTTCGTTTTTGGCGAATTGCTAGTCTAATTAGATTGGAATCGAGCCACTGAAAAGTGGCTTTCGATTTCATGATAACTTCGGGTTTGTTCCTTTTTGGAGAAATGCTAGTCTAATTCGATTGGAATCGAGCTAATGAATAGTGGTTTTGATTTCATGATAACGTTGGGTTTGTTCGTTTTTGGCGAATTGCTAGTCTAATTAGATTGGAATCGAGCCAATGAAAAGTGGCTTTCGATTTCATGATAACTTCAGGTTTGTTCATTTTTTGGAGAAATGCTAGTCTAATTCGATTGGAGTCGAACCAATGAAAAGTGGTTTTTGATTTCACGATAATTTTGCGTTTGTTCATTTTTTGCGAATTGCCAGTCTAATTCGATTGGAATCGAGCCAGTGAAAAATGGTTTTTGATTTCATGATAAATACGGGTTTGATCATTTTCGGCTAATTGCTAGCCTGATTCGATTGCAATTGAGCTAATGAAAAGTGGTTTGGATTTCATGATAACATCGGCTTTGCTCGTTTTTGGCGAATTGCTGGTCTAATTTGATAGGAATCGAGCCAATGAAAAGTTGATTTCCATTTCATGATAACTTCGGGTTTGATCATTTTTGGAGAAATGCTAGCCTAATTCGATTGGAATCGAGCCAATGAAAAGTGGTTTTCGATTTCATGATAACTTCGGATTTGATCATTTTCGGCAAATTGCTAGTCCAATTTGATTGAAATCGAGCCAATGAAAAGTGGTTTTTGATTTCATGATAACTTCGGGCTTGCTCATTTTTGGAGAAATGCTAGCCTAATTCGATTGGAATCGAGCTAATGAAACTTGGTTTTTGATTTCATGATAACATCGGGTTTGTTTTGTTTGGCGAATTGCTAGTCTTATTCGATTGGAATTGAGCCAATGAAAAGTGGTTTTTGATTTCATGAAAACTTCGTGTTTGATCGTTTTCGGTAAATTGCTAGTCTAATTCGATTGGAATCGAGCCAATGAAAAGTTGTTTTGATTTCATGATAACTTCGGGTTTGATCATTTTCGGCAAATTGCTAGTCCAATTCGATTGGAATCGAGCGAATGAAAAGTGGCTTTTGATTTCATGATAACTTCGGGTTTGATCATTTTCGTCGAATTGCTAGTCTAATTCGATTGGAATCAAGCCAATAAAAAGTGGCTTCCTATTTCATGATAACTTCAGGTTTGATCGTTTTCGAAAAATTGCTAGTCTAATTCGGTTGGAATAGAGCCAATGAAAAGTGGTTTTCGATTTCATGATAACTTCGAGTTTGTTCGTTTTTGGGGAAATACTAGTCTAATTCGATTGGAATCGAGCTAATGAAAAGTGGTTTTTGATTTCATGAAAACTTCGGGTTTGATCGTTTTCGGTGAATTACTAGTCTAATTCCATTGGAATCGAGCCAATGAAAAGTTGTTTTGATTTCATGATAACTTCGGGTTTGATCATTTTCGGTGAATTGCTAGTCTAATTCGATTGGAATCGAGCTAATGAGAAGTGGTTTTGATTTCATGATAACTTCGGGTTTGATCATTTTCGGTGAATTGCTAGTCTAATTCGATTGGAATCGAGCTAATGAGAAGTGGTTTTGATTTCATGATAACTTCGGGTTTGATCATTTTCGGTGAATTGCTAGTCTAATTCGATTGGAATCGAGCTAATGAATAGTGGTTTTGATTTCATGATAACTGTGGGTTTGTTCGTTTTTGGCGAATTGCTAGTCTAATTAGATTGGAATCGAGCCACTGAAAAGTGGCTTTCGATTCCATGATAACTTCGGGTTTGTTCATTTTTGGAGAAATGCTAGTCTAATTCGATTGGAATCGAACCAATGAAAAGTGGTTTTTGATTTCATGATAACTTTGGGTTTGTTCGTTTTTGGCGAATTGCTAGTCTAATTAGATTGGAATCGAGCCAATGAAAAGTCGTTTTTGATTACATGATAACTTCGGGTTTGTTCGTCTTTGACAAATTGCTAGTCTAATACGATTGGAATTGAGCCAATGAAAAGTGGTTTCTGATTTCATGAAAACTTCGGGTATGATCATTTTCGGTGAATTGCTAGTCTAATTCGATTGGAATTGACCCAATGAAAAGTGGTTTCTGATTTCATGATAACTTTGGGTTTGATCATTTTCAGCGAATTATCAGTCTAATTAGATTGGAATCGAGCCAATGAAAGGTGATTTTTGATTTCATGATAAATTCATGTTTGTTCGTTTTCGAATAATTGCTAGTCTAATTCGAATGGAATCGAGCCAATGAAAAGTGGTTTTTGATTTCATGAGAACTTCGGGTTTGATCCTTTTTGGCGAATTGATAGTCTAATTCGATTGGAATCGAGCCAATAGAAAGTGGCTTTCGATTTCATGATAACTTTGGGTTTGATCATTTTCGAAAAATTGCTAGTCCAATTCGGTTGGAATAGAGCCAATGAAAAGTGGTTTTCGATTTCATGATAACTTCGGGTTTGTTCGTTTTTGGAGAAATACTAGTATAATTCGATTGGAATCAAGCTAATGAAAAGTGGTTTTTGATTTCGTGCTAACTTCGGGTATGTTCTTTTTAGCGAATTGCTAGTGTAATTCGATTGGAATCGAGCCAATGAAAAGTGGTTTTTGATTTCATGAAAACATCGGGTTTGATCATTTTCGGTGAATTGCTAGTCTAATTCGATTGGAATCGAGCCAATAAAAAGTTTTTTTAATTTCATGATAGCTTCGGGTTTGTTCGTTTTTGGAGAGTTGCTAGTCTTATTCGATTAGAATCGAGCTAACGAAAAGTGGTTTTCGATTTCATGATAACATCGGGTTGGTTCGTCTTTGGCAAATTGCTAGTCTAATTCGATTGGAATCGAGCCAATGAAAAATGGTTTTCGATTTCATGATAACATCGGGTTTGTTCATTTTTGGCCAATTACTAGCCTAATTCGATTTGAATCGAGCCAATGAATAGTAGTTTTTGTTTTCATGATAACTTCGGTTTTGATCAATTTCGGCGAATTGCTAGTCTAATTCGATTGGAATGGAGCCAATGAAAAGTGGTTTTTGATTTCATGATAACTTCGGATTTGTTCGTTTTCGGGTAATTGCTAGTCTAATTAGATTGGAATCGAGCCAATGAAAAGTGATTTTCGATTTCTTGATAACTTCGGGTTTGATAATTTTTGGCGAATTGCTAGTCTAATTCGATTGGAATCGAGCCAATGAAAAGTGGCTTTCGATTTCATGATAACTTCGGGTTTGATAATTTTCAAAAAATTACTGGTCTAATTCGGTTGGAATCGAGCCAATGAAAAGTGGTTTTCAATTTCATGATAACTTCTGGTTTGATCATTTTCAGCAAATTTCTAGTCCAATTCGACTGGAATCGAGCCAATTAAAAGTAGTTTTTGATTTCATGATAACTTCGGGTTTGCTCCTTTTTGGGGAATTGCTAGTCTAATTCGATTGGAATCGAGCCAATGAAAAGTGGTTTTTGATTACATGATAACTTCGGGTTTGTTCGTCTTTGACAAATTGCTAGTCTAATACGATTGGAATCGAGCCAATGAAAAGTGGTTTCTGATTTCATGAAAACTTCGGGTATGATCGTTTTCAGTGAATTGCTAGTCTAATTCGATTGGAATTGACCCAATGAAAATTGGTTTTTGATTTCATGATAACTTTGGGTTTGATCATTTTTGGCGAATTGTCAGTCTAATTCGATTGGAATCGAGCCAATAAAAAGTGATTTTTGATTTCATGATAAATTCATGTTTGTTCATTTTCAGCTAATTGCTAGTCTAATTCGAATGGAATCGAGCCAATGAAAAGTGGTTTTTGATTTCATGAGAACTTTGGGTTTGATACTTTTTGGCGAATTGCTAGTCTAATTCGATTGGAATCGAGCCAATAGAATGTGGCTTTCGATTTCATGATAACTTTGGGTTTGATCGTTTTCGGAAAATTGCTAGTCCAATTCGGTTGGAATCGAGCAAATGAAAAGTGGTTTTCGATTTCATGATAACTTCGGGTTTGATCATTTTCGACAAATTGCTAGTCCAATTCGATTGGAATCAAGCCAATGAAAAATGGTTTTCGATTTCATTATAACTTCGAGTTTGATCATTTTCGGCAAATTGCTTGTCTAATTCGATTGGAATCGAGCCAATAAAAAGTGGCTTTCGATTTCATGATAACTTCGGGTTTGATCATTTTCGAAAAATTGAAAGTCTAATTCGGTTGGAATTAAGCCAATGAAAAGTGGTTTTCGACTTCATGATAACTTCGGATTTGATCATTTTCGGCAAATTGCTAGTCCAATTTGATTGGAATCGAGCCAATGGAAAGTGGTTTTTGATTTCATGATAACTTCGGGTTAGCTCGTTTTTGGAGAAATGCTAGTCTAATTCGATTGGAATCGTGCCAATGAAAAGTGATTTTTAATTTCGTGATAACTTTGGGTTTGTTCTGTTTGGCGAATTTCTAGTCTTATTCGATTGGAATCGAGCCAATGAAAAGTGGATTTTGATTTCATGAAAACTTCGAGTTTGATCATTTTTGGTGAATTGCTAGTCTAATTCGATTGGAATCGAGCCAATGAAAAGTGGATTTTGATTTCATGAAAACTTCGAGTTTGATCATTTTTGGTGCATTGCTAGTCTAATTCGATTGGCATTGAGCCAAGGAAAAGTGGTTTTGATTTCATGATAACTTCGGGTTTGTTCGTTTTTTACGAATTGCTAGTCTAATTTGGTTGGAATCAAGCCAATGAAAAGTAGTTTTCGATTTCATGATAACTTCGGGTTTGATCATTTTCGGCGAATCGCTAGTCTAATTCGATTGGAATCGAGCCAATGAAAAGTGGATTTTGATTTCATGAAAACTTCGAGTTTGATCATTTTTGGTGCATTGCTAGTCTAATTCGATTGGCATTGAGCCAAGGAAAAGTGGTTTTGATTTCATGATAACTTCGGGTTTGTTCGTTTTTTACGAATTGCTAGTCTAATTTGGTTGGAATCAAGCCAATGAAAAGTAGTTTTCGATTTCATGATAACTTCGGGTTTGATCATTTTCGGCGAATCGCTAGTCTAATTCGATTGGAATCGAGCCAATGAAAAGTGGATTTTGATTTCATGAAAACTTCGAGTTTGATCATTTTTGGTGCATTGCTAGTCTAATTCGATTGGCATTGAGCCAAGGAAAAGTGGTTTTGATTTCATGATAACTTCGGGTTTGTTCGTTTTTTACGAATTGCTAGTCTAATTTGGTTGGAATCAAGCCAATGAAAAGTAGTTTTCGATTTCATGATAACTTCGGGTTTGATCATTTTCGGCGAATCGCTAGTCTAATTCGATTGGAATCGAGCCAATGAAAAGTGGATTTTGATTTCATGAAAACTTCGAGTTTGATCATTTTTGGTGCATTGCTAGTCTAATTCGATTGGCATTGAGCCAAGGAAAAGTGGTTTTGATTTCATGATAACTTCGGGTTTGTTCGTTTTTTACGAATTGCTAGTCTAATTTGGTTGGAATCAAGCCAATGAAAAGTAGTTTTCGATTTCATGATAACTTCGGGTTTGATCATTTTCGGCGAATCGCTAGTCTAATTCGATTGGAATCGAGCCAATGAAAAGTGGATTTTGATTTCATGAAAACTTCGAGTTTGATCATTTTTGGTGCATTGCTAGTCTAATTCGATTGGCATTGAGCCAAGGAAAAGTGGTTTTGATTTCATGATAACTTCGGGTTTGTTCGTTTTTTACGAATTGCTAGTCTAATTTGGTTGGAATCAAGCCAATGAAAAGTAGTTTTCGATTTCATGATAACTTCGGGTTTGATCATTTTCGGCGAATCGCTAGTCTAATTCGATTGGAATCGAGCCAATGAAAAGTGGATTTTGATTTCATGAAAACTTCGAGTTTGATCATTTTTGGTGCATTGCTAGTCTAATTCGATTGGCATTGAGCCAAGGAAAAGTGGTTTTGATTTCATGATAACTTCGGGTTTGTTCGTTTTTTACGAATTGCTAGTCTAATTTGGTTGGAATCAAGCCAATGAAAAGTAGTTTTCGATTTCATGATAACTTCGGGTTTGATCATTTTCGGCGAATCGCTAGTCTAATTCGATTGGAATCGAGCCAATGAAAAGTGGATTTTGATTTCATGAAAACTTCGAGTTTGATCATTTTTGGTGCATTGCTAGTCTAATTCGATTGGCATTGAGCCAAGGAAAAGTGGTTTTGATTTCATGATAACTTCGGGTTTGTTCGTTTTTTACGAATTGCTAGTCTAATTTGGTTGGAATCAAGCCAATGAAAAGTAGTTTTCGATTTCATGATAACTTCGGGTTTGATCATTTTCGGCGAATCGCTAGTCTAATTCGATTGGAATCGAGCCAATGAAAAGTGGATTTTGATTTCATGAAAACTTCGAGTTTGATCATTTTTGGTGCATTGCTAGTCTAATTCGATTGGCATTGAGCCAAGGAAAAGTGGTTTTGATTTCATGATAACTTCGGGTTTGTTCGTTTTTTACGAATTGCTAGTCTAATTTGGTTGGAATCAAGCCAATGAAAAGTAGTTTTCGATTTCATGATAACTTCGGGTTTGATCATTTTCGGCGAATCGCTAGTCTAATTCGATTGGAATCGAGCCAATGAAAAGTGGATTTTGATTTCATGAAAACTTCGAGTTTGATCATTTTTGGTGCATTGCTAGTCTAATTCGATTGGCATTGAGCCAAGGAAAAGTGGTTTTGATTTCATGATAACTTCGGGTTTGTTCGTTTTTTACGAATTGCTAGTCTAATTTGGTTGGAATCAAGCCAATGAAAAGTAGTTTTCGATTTCATGATAACTTCGGGTTTGATCATTTTCGGCGAATCGCTAGTCTAATTCGATTGGAATCGAGCCAATGAAAAGTGGCTTTCGATTTCATGATAACTTCGGGTTTGATCGTTTTCGAAAAATTGCTAGTCTAATTTGGTTGGAATCAAGCCAATGAAAAGGGGTTTTTTATTTCATGATAACATAGGGTCTGTTCATTTTCGGCAAATTGCTAGTCCAATTCGATTGGAATCGAGCCAACGAAAAGTGGTTTTTGATTTCATGAGAACTTCGGGTTTGTTTGTTTTCAGAGAAATGCTAGTCTAATTCGATTGGAATCGAGCAAATGAAAAGTGGTTTTTGATTTAATGATAACTTCGGGTTTGTTCATTTTCGGTGAATTGCTAGTCTAATTCGATTGGAATCAAGCAAATGAAAAGTGGTTTTTGATTTCATGATAACTTCAGGTTCGTTCATTTTCGGTGAATTGCTAGTCTAATTCTATTGGAATCGAGCCAATGAAAAGTGGTTATGATTTCATGTTAACTTCGGGTTTGTTCGTTTTTGGCGAATTGCTAGTCTTATTCGATTAGAATCGAGCTAACGAAAAGTGGCTTTCGATTTCATGATAACATCGGGTTTGTTCGTCTTTGGCAAATTGCAAGTCTAATTCTATTGGACTCGAGCCAATTGAAAGTGGTTTTTGATATCGTGACAACTTCGGGTTTGATCGTTTTCGGCCAACTGCTAGTCTAATTCGATTGGAATCGAGCCATTAAAAAATTGTTTTTGCTTTCATTATAACTTCGGGTTTTTTCATTTTTGGCGAATTGCCAGTCTAATTCGATTGGAATCGAGCCGACGAAAAGTAGTTTTTGATTTCATGATAACTTCGGTTTCGATCGTTTTCGAAAATTGCTTGTCTAATTCGATTGGAATCGAGGCAATGAAAAGTGGTTTTGGATTTCATGATAAGTTCGGGTTTGATCATTTTCGACGATTTGCCAATCTAATTCGATTGGAATCGAGCGAATGAAAAGTTGTTTTTGATTTCATGATAGCTTCGGGTTTGTTCATTTTCGGCTAATTGCTAGTCTAATTCGATTGGAATCGAGCAAATGAAAAGTTATTTTTGATTTCATGATAACTTCGGGTTGATCCTTTCAAACGAATTGCCATTCCAATTCGATTGCAATCGAGGCAATGAAAAGTGGCTTTCGATTTCATGATAACTTGGAGTTTGATAGTTTTCAAAAAATTGCTAGTCTAATTCGGGTGGAATCGAGCCAATGAAAAGTGATTTTTGATTTCATAATAACTTCGGATTTGATCATTTTCGGCAAAATGCTAGTCCAATTCGATTGGAATTGAGGCAATGAAAAGTGGTTTTTGATTTCCTGATAATTTCGGGTTTGTTCGTTTTTTAGAACTGTTGGTCTAATTCGGTTGGAATCGAGCGAACGAAAAGTGGTTTTCGATTTCATGATAACTTCGGGTTTGTTCTTTTTGGCAAATTGCTAGTCCAATTCGATTGGAATTGAGCCAAAGAAAAGTGGTTTTTGATTTCATGATAACTTCGGGTTTGTTCGTTTTCGGAGAAATGCTAGTCTAATTCGATTGGAATCGAGCAAATGAAAAGTGGTTTTTGATTTCATGATAACTTCGGGTTTGTTCGTTTTCGGTAAATTGCTATTCTAATTCGATTGGAATCGAGCCAATGAAAAGTGGTTATGATTTCATGATAACTTCGGGTTTGTTCGTTTTTGGCGAATTAGCTAAGGAAAAGTGGCTTTCGATTTCATGATAACATCGGGTTTGTTCGTCTTTGGCAAATTGCAAGTCTAATTCTATTGGAATCGAGCCAATTGAAAGTGGTTTTTGATATCGTGACAACTTCGGGTTTGATCGTTTTCGGCCAGCTGCTAGTCTAATTCGATTGGAATCGAGCCATTAAAAAGTGGTTTTCGCTTTCATTATAACTTCGGGTTTTTTCATTTTTGGCGAATTGCTAGTCTAATTGGATTGGAATCAAGCCAATGAAAAGTAGCTTTCGATTTCATGATAATTTCGTGTTTGTACATTTTTGGAGAAATGCTAGTCTAATTCGATTGGAATCAAACAAATGAAAAGTGGTTTTTGATTTCATGATAACTTGGGGTTTGTTCATTTTTTTGCAAAATGCTAGAATAATTCGATTGGAATCGAGCCAATGAAAAGTAGTTTTTGATTTCATGACAACATCGGGTTTGTTCGTCTTTGGCAAATTGCTAGTTCAATTCGATTGAAATTGAACCAATGAAAAGTGGTTTTCGATTTCATGATAACGTCGGGTTTGTTCATTTTTGGCGAATTGCCAATCTAATTCGATTGGAATCGAGCCGACGAAAAGTGGTTTTTGATTTCATGATAACTTCGGTTTCGATCATTTTCGAAAATTGCTAGTCTAATTCGATTGGAACCGAGCCAATGAAAAGTGGTTTTTGATTTCATGATAAGTTCGGGTTTGATCATTTCCGACGATTTGCCAGTCTAATTCGATTAGAATCGAGCCAATGAAAAGTTGTTTTTGATTTCATGATAACTTCGGGTTTGTTCATTTTCGGTGAATTGCCAGTCCAATTCGATTGGAATCGAGGCAATGAAAAGTGGCTTTCGATTTCATGATAAATTCGAGTTTGATCGTTTTCAAAAAATTGCTAGTCTAATTCGGTTTGAATCGAGCCAATGAATAGTGGTTTTTGATTTCATGATAACTTCGGATTTCATCATTTTCGACAAGATGCTAGTCCAATTCGATTGGAATCGAGGCAATGAAAAGTGGTTTTTGATTTCATGATAACTTTGGGTTTGTTCGTTTTTTAGAACTGCTGGTCTAATTCGGTTGGAATCGAGCGAATGAAAAGTGGTTTTCGATTTCAAGATAACTTCGGGTTTGTTCTTTTTGGCAAATTGCTAGTCCAATTCGATGGGAATCGAGCCAAAGAAAAGTGGTTTTTGATTTCATGATAACTTCGGGTTTGTTCGTTTACGGAGAAATGTTAGTCTAATTGATTGGAATCGAGCAAATGAAAAGTGGTTTTTGATTTCATGATAACTTCCGGTTTGTTCGTTTTAAGTGAATTGCTAGTCTAATTCGATTGGAATCGAGCCAATGAAAAGTGGTTATGATTTCATGATAACTTCGGGTTTGTTCATTTTTGGCGAATTGCTAGTCTTATCCGATTAGAATCGAGCTAACGAAAAGTGGCTTTCGATTTCATGATAACATCGGGTTTGTTCGTCTTTGGCAAATTACAAGTCTAATTCTGTTGGAATCGAGCCAATTGAAAGTGGTTTTTGATATCGTGACAACTTCGGGTTTGATCGTTTTCGGCCAACTACTACTCTAATTCGATTGGAATCGAGCCATTAAAAAGTGGTTTTGGCTTTCATTATAACTTCGGGTTTTTTCATTTTTGGCGAATTGCTAGTCTAATTGGATTGGAATCAAGCCAATGAAAAGTGGCTTACGATTTCATGATAATTTCGTGTTTGTTCATTTTTGGCGAAATGCTAGTCTAATTCGATTGGAATCGAACCAATGAAAAGTGGTTTTTGATCTCATGATAACTTGGGGTTTGTTCATTTTTTGCAAAATGCTAGACTAATTCGATTGGAATGGAGCCAATGAAAAGTAGTTTTTGATTTCATGACACCATCGGGTTTGTTAGTCTTTGGCAAATTGCTAGTTTAATTCGATTGAAATTAAATCAATGAAAAGTGGTTTTTGATTTCATGATAACGTCGGGCTTGTTCATTTTTGGCGAATTGCCAGTCTAATTCGATTGGAATCGAGCCGACGAAAAGTGGTTTTTGATCTCATGATAACTTGGGGTTTGTTCATTTTTTGCAAAATGCTAGACTAATTCGATTGGAATCGAGCCGACGAAAAGTGGTTTTTGATTTCATGATAACTTCGGTTTCGATCGTTTTTGGAAATTGCTAGTCTAATTCGATTGGAATCGAGACAATGAAAAGTGGTTTTTGATTTCATGATATGTTCGAGTTTGATCATTTTCGAAGATTTGCCAGTCTAATTCGATTGGAATCGAGCCAATGAAAAGTTGTTTTTGATTTCATGATAACTTCGGGTTTGTTCATTTTCGGCTAATTGCTAGTCTAATTCGATTGGAATCGAGCAAATGAAAAGTTATTTTTGATTTCATGATAACTTTGGGTTGATCATTTTCGACGAATTGCTAGTCCAATTCGATTGGAATCGAGGCAATGAAAAGTGGCTTTCGATTTCATGATAACTTGGAGTTTGATCGTTTTCAAAAAATTGCTAGTCTAAATCGGTTGGAATCGAGCCAATGAAAAGTGGTTTTTGATTTCATGATAACTTCGGATTTGATCATTTTTGACAAAATGCTAGTCCAATTCGATTGGAATCGAGGCAATGAAAAGTGGTTTTTGATTTCATGATAACTTCGGGGTTGTTCGTTTTTTGGAACTGCGGGTCTAATTCGGTTGGAATCGAGCGAATGAAAAGTGGTTTTCGATTTCATGATAACTTCGGGTTTGTTCATTTTTGGCGAATTGCTAGTCTTATTCGATTAGATACGAGCTAACGAAAAGTGGCTTTCGGTTTCATGATAACATCGGGTTTGTTCGTCTTTGTCAAATTGCAAGTCTAATTCTATTGGAATCGAGCCAATTGAAAGTGGTTTTTGATATCGTGACAACTTCGGGTTTGATCGTTTTTGGCCAACTGCTAGTCTAATTCGATTGGAATCGAGCCAATTGAAAGTGGTTTTTGATATCGTGACAACTTCGGGTTTGATCGTTTTTGGCCAACTGCTAGTCTAATTCGATTGGAATCGAGCCATTAAAAGTGTTTTTGGCTAATTGCTAGTCTAATTGGATTGGAATCAAGCCAATGAAAAGTGGCTTACGATTTCATGATAATTTCGTGTTTGTTCATTTTTGGAGAAATGCTAGTCTAATTCGATTGGAATCGAACAAATGAAAAGTGGTTTTTGATTTCATGATTACTTGGGTTTTTTTCATTTTTTGCAAAATGCTAGACTAATTCGATTGGAATCGAGCCAATGAAAAGTAGTTTTTGATTTCATGACAACATCGAGTTTTTTTCGTCTTTGGTAAATTGCTTGTTTAATTCGATTGAAATTGAACTAGTGAAAAGTGGATTTTGATTTCATGATAACGTCGGGTTTGTTCATATTTGGGGAATTGCCGGTCTAATTCGATTGGAATCGAGCCGACGAAAAGTGGTTTTTGATTTCATGATAACTTCGGTTTCGATCGTTTTCGAAAATTGCTAATCTAATTCGATTGGAATTGAGCCAATGAAAAGTGGTTTTTGATTTCATGATAAGTTCGGGTTTCATCATTTTCGACGATTTGCCAGTCCAATTCGATTGGAATCGAGACAATGAAAAGTTGTTTTTGATTTCATGATAACTTCGAGTTCGTTCATTTTTGGCTAATTGCTATTCTAATTCGATTGGAATTGAGCAAATGAAAAGTTATTTTTGATTTCATGATAACTTCGGGTTAATCATTTTCGACGAATTGCCAGTCCAAGTCGATTGCAATTGAGGCAATGAAAAGTGGCTTTCAATTTCATGATAACTTCAAGTTTGATCGTTTTTAAAAAATTGGTAGTCTAATTCGGTTGGAATCGAGCCAATGAAAAGTGGTTTTTGATTTCATGATAACTTCGGGTTTGTTCGTTTTCGGTGAATTGCTAGTCTGATTCGATTGGAATCGAGCCAATGAAAAGTGGTTATGATTTCATGATAGCTTCGGGTTTGTTCGTTTTTGGCGAATTACTAGTCTTATTCGATTAGAATCGAGCTAACGAAAAGTGGCTTTCGATTTCATGAGAACATCGGGTTTGTTCGTCTTTGGCAAATTGCAAGTCTAATTCTATTAGAATCGAGCCAATTGAAACTGGTTTTTGATATCGTGACAACTTCGGGTTTGATCATTTTCGGCCAACTACTACTCTAATTCGATTGGAATCAAGCCATTAAAAAGTGGTTTTCGCTTTCATTATAACTTTGGGTCTTTTCATTTTTGGCGAGTTGCTAGTTTAATTGGATTGGAATCATGCCAATGAAAAGTGGCTTTCGATTTCATGATAATTTCGTGTTTGTCCATTTTTGGAGAAATGCTAGTCTAATTCGATTGGAATCGAACCAATGAAAAGTGGTTTTTGATTTCATGATAACTTGGTGTTTGTTCATTTTTTGCAAAATGTTAGATTAATTCGATTGGAATCGAGCCAATGAAAAGTAGTTTTTGATTTCATGACAACATCGGGTTTGTTCGTCTTTGTCAAATTGCTAGTTTAATTCAATTGAAATTGAACCAATGAAAAGTGGATTTCGATTTCTTGATAACGTCGGGTTTGTTCATTTTCGGCGAATTGCCAGTCTAATTCGATTGGAATCGAGCCGACGAAAAGTGGTTTTTAATTTCATGATAACTTCGATTTCGACCGTTTTCGAAAATTGCTAGTCTAATTCGATTGGAACCTAGCCAATGAAAAGTGGTTTTTGATTTCATGATAAGTTCGGGTTTGATCATTTTCGACGATTTGCCGGTCTAATTCGATTTGAATCGAGCCAATGAAAAGTTGTTTTTGATTTCTTGATAACTTCGGGTTTGTTCATTTTCGGCTAATTGCTAGTCTAATTCGATTGAAATCGAGCAAATGAAAAGTTATTTTTGATTTCATGATAACTTCGGGTTGATCATTTTCGGTGAATTGCCAGTCCAATTCGATTGGAATCGAGGCAATGAAAAGTAGCTTTCGATTTCATGATAACTTAGAGTTTGATCGTTTTCAAAAAATTGCTAGTCTAATTCGGTTGGAATCGAGCCAATGAAAAGTGGTTTTTGATTTCATAATAACTTCGGATTTGATCATTTTCGACAAAATGCTAGTCCAATTCGATTGGAATCGGGGCAATGAAAAGTGTTTTTTGATTTCATGATAACTTCGGGGTTGTTCATTTTTTAGAACTGCGGGTCTAATTCGGTTGGAATCGAGCGAATGAAAAGTGGTTTTCGATTTCACGATAACTTCGGGTTTGTTCGTTTTTGGCGAATTGCTAGTCTTATTCGATTAGATACGAGCCAATGAAAAGTGGCTTTCAATTTCATGATAACATCGGGTTTGTTCGTCTTTGGCAAATTGCAAGTCTAATTCTATTGGAATCGAGCCAATTGAAAGTGGTTTTTGATATCGTGACAACTTCGGGTTTGATCGTTTTCGGCCAACTGCTAGTCTAATTCGATTCGAATCGAGCCATTAAAAAGTGGTTTTTGCTTTCATTATAACTTCGGGTTTTCTCATTTTTGGCGAATTGCTAGTCTAATTGGATTGGAATCAAGCCAATGAAAAGTGGCTTTCGATTTCATGATAATTTTTGTTCATTTTTGGAGAAATGTTAGTCTAATTCGATCGGAATCGAACAAATGAAAAGTGGTTTTTGATTTATTGATAACTTGGGGTTTGCTCATTTTTTGCAAAATGCTAGACTAATTCGATTGGAATCGAGCCAATGAAAAGTAGTTTTTGATTACATGACAACATCGAGTTTGTTGGTCTTTGGCAAATTGTTAGTTTGATTCGATTGAAAATGAACCAGTGAAAATTGGATTTCGATTTCTTGATAACGTCGGGTTTGTTCATTTTTTGGCGAATTGCCGGTCTAATTCGATTGGAATCGAGCGGACGAAAAGTAGTTTTTGATTTCATGATAACTTCGGTTTCGATCGTTTTCAGAAATTGCTAGTCTAATTCGATTGGAATCGAGTCAATGAAAAGTGGTTTTTGATTTCATGATAAGTTCGGGTTTGATCATTTTTGACGATTTGCCAGTCTAATTCGATTGGAATCGAGCCAATGAAATGTTGTTTTTGATTTCATGATAACTTCGAGTTTGTTCATTTTCGGCTAATTGCTAGTCTAATTCGATTGGAATCGAGCAAATGAAAAGTTATTTTTGATTTCATGATAACTTCGAGTTGATCATTTTCGGCGAATTGCCAGTCCAAGTCGATTGCAATCGAGGCAATGAAAAGTGGCTTTCGATTTCATGATAACTTCAAGTTTGATCGTTTTCAAAAAATTGCTAGTCTAGTTCGGTTGGAATCGAGCCAATGAAAAGTGGTTTTTGATTTCATGATAACTTCGGGTTTGTTCATTTTCGGTGAATTGTTAGTCTAATTCGATTGGAATCGAGCCAATGAAAAGTGGTTATGATTTCATGATAACTTCGGGTTTGTTCATTTTTGGCGAATTGCTAGTCTTATTCGATTAGAATCGACCTAACGAAAAGTGGCTTTCGATTTCATGATAACATCGTGTTTGTTCGTATTTGGCAAATTGCAAGTCTAATTCTATTGGAATCGAGCCAATTGAAAGTGGTTTTTGATATCGTGACAACTTCGGGTTTGATCATTTTCGACCAACTACTAGTCTAATTCGATTGGAATCGAGCCATTAAAAAATGGTTTTCGCTTTCATTATAACTTTGGGTTTTTTCATTTTTGGCGAATTGATAGTCTAATTGGATTGGAATCAAGCCAATGAAAAGTGGCTTTCGATTTCATGATAATTTTGTGTTTGTCCATTTTTGGAGAAATGCTAGTCTAATTCGATTGGAATCTAACCAATGAAAAGTGGTTTTTGATCTCATGATAACTTGGGGTTTGTTCATCTTTTGCAAAACGCTAGAATAATTCGATTCGAATCGAGCCAATGAAAAGTAGTTTTTGATTTCATGACAACATCGGGTTTGTTCGTCTTTGGCAAATTGCTAGTTCAATTCGATTGAAATTGAACCAGTGAAAAGTGGTTTTTGATTTCATGATAACGTCGAGTTTGTTCATTTTTGGCGAATTGCCAGTCTAATTCGATTGGAATCGAGCCGACGAAAAGTGGTTTTTGATTTCATGATAACTTCGGTTTCGATCGTTTTTGGAAATTGCTAGTCTAATTCGATTGGAATCGAGACAATGAAAAGTGGTTTTTGATTTCATGATATGTTCGAGTTTGATCATTTTCGAAGATTTGCCAGTCTAATTCGATTGGAATCGAGCCAATGAAAAGTTGTTTTTGATTTCATGATAACTTCGGGTTTGTTCATTTTCGGTGAATTGCCAATCCAATTGGATTGGAATCGAGGTAATGAAAAGTGGCTTTCGATTTCATGATAAATTCGAGTTTGATTGTTTTCAAAAAATTGCTAGTCTAATTCGGTTTGAATCGAGCCAATGAAAAGTGGTTTTTGATTTCATGATAACTTCGGAATTGATCGTTTTCAAAAAATTGCTAGTCTAATTCGGTTGGAATCGAGCCAATGAAAAGTGGTTTTTGATTTCATGATAACTTCGGGCTTGTTCGTTTTTGGAGAAATACTAGTCTAATTCGATTGGAATCGAGCAAATGTAAAGTGGTTTTTGATTTCATGATAACTTCGGGTTTGTTCATTTACGGTGAATTGCCAGTCTACTTCGATTGGAATCGAGCCATTGAAAAGTGGTTATGATTTCATGATAACTTTGGGTTTGTTCATTTTTGGCGAATTGCTAGTCTTATTTGATTAGAATCGAGCTAACGAAAAGTGGCTTTCGATCTCATGATAACATCGGGTTTGTTCGTCTTTAGCAAATTGCAAGTCTAATTCTATTGGAATCGAGCCAATTGAAAGTGGCTTTTGATATCTTGACAACTCCGGGTTTGATCATTTTCGGCCAACTGCGAGTCTAATTCGATTGGAATCGAGTCATTAAAAAGTGGTTTTTTCTTTCATTATAACTTTGGGTCTTTTCATTTTTGGCGAATTGCTAGTCTAATTGGATTGGAATCAAGCCAATGAAAAGTGGCTTTCGATTTCATGATAATTTCGTGTTTGTTCATTTTTGGAGAAATGCTAGTCTAGTTCGAATCGAATCGAACCAATGAAAAGTGTTTTTTGATTTCATGATAACTCGGGGTTTGTTCATTTTTTGCAAAATGATAGACTAATTCGATTGGAATCGAGCCAATGAAAAGTAGTTTTTGATTTCATGACAACATCGGGTCTGTTCGTCTTTGTCAAATTGCTAGTTTAATTCGATTGAAATTGAACCAATGAAAAGTGGTTTTCAATTTCTTGATAACGTCGGGTTTGTTCATTTTTTGGCTAATTTCCAGTCTAATTCGATTGGAATCGAGCCGACGAAAAGTGGTTTTTGATTTCATGATAACTTCGATTTCAATCATTTTCGAAAATTGCTAGTCTAATTCAATTGGAACCGAGCCAATGAAAAGTGGTTTTTGATTTCATGATAAGTTCGGGTTTGATCATTTTCGACGATTTGCCAGTCTAATTCGATTGGAATCGAGCCAATGAAAAGTTTTTTTTTTTATTTCATGATAACTTCGGGTTTGTTCATTTTCGGCTAATTGCTAGTCTAATTCGATTGGAATCGAGCAAATGAAAAGTTATTTTTGATTTCATGATAACTTCGGGTTGATCATTTTCGATGAATTGCCAGTCCAATTCGATTGCAATCGAGGCAATGAAAAGTGGCTTTCGATTTCATGATAACTTGGAGTTTGATCGTTTTCAAAAAATTGCTAGTCTAATTCGGTTGGAATCGAGCCAATGAAAAGTGGTTTTTGATTTCATGATAACTTCGGATTTGATCATTTTTGGCAAAATGCTAGTCCAATTCGATTGGAATCGAGGCAATGAAAAGTTTTTTTGATTTCATGATAACTTCGGGTTTGTTCGTTTTTTAGAACTGCTGGTCTAATTCGGTTGGAATCGACGAACGAAAAGTGGTTTTTGATTTTATGATAACTTCAGGTTTGTTCTTTTTGGCAAATTGCTAGTCCAATTCGATTGGAATCGAGCCAAAGAAAAGTGGTTTTTGATTTCATGATAACTTCGGGTTTGTTCGTTTTCGGAGAAATGCTAGTCTAATTCAATTGGAATCGAGCAAATGAAAAGTGGTTTTTGATTTCATGATAACTTCGAGTTTGTTCTTTTTTGGTGAATTGCTAGTCTAATTCGATTGGAATCGAGCCAATGAAAAGTGGTTATGATTTCATGATAACTTCGGGTTTGTTCGTTTTTGGCGAATTGCTAGTCTTATTCGATTAGAATCGAGCTAACGAAAAGTAGCTTTCGATTTCATGATATCATCGGCTTTGTTCGTCTTTGGCAAATTGCAAGTCTAATTCTATTGGAATCGAGCCAATTGAAAGTGGTTTTTGATATCGTGACAACTTCGGGTTTGATCGTTTTCGGCCAACTGCTAGTCTAATTCGATTGGAATCGAGCCATTAAAAAGTGGTTTTGGCTTTCATTATAACTTCGGGCTTTTTCATTTTTGGCGAATTGCTAGTGTAATTGGATTGGAATCAAGCCAATGAAAAGTGGCTTTCGATTTCATGATAATTTCGTGTTTGTTCATTTTTGTAGAAATGCTAGTCCAATTCGATTGGAATCGAGGCAATGAAAAGTGTTTTTTGATTTCATGATAACTTCGGGTTTGTTCGTTTTTTAGAACTGCTGGTCTAATTCGGTTGGAATCGAGCGAACGAAATGTGGTTTTCGATTTCATGATAACTTCGGGTTTGTTCTTTTTGGCAAATTGCTAGTTTAATTCGATTGGAATCGAGCCAAAGAAAAGTGGTTTTTGATCTCATGATAACTTCGGGTTTGTTCATTTTCGGAGAAATGCTAGTCTAATTCAATTGGAATCGAGCAAATGAAAAGTGGATTTTGATTTCATGATAACTTCGGGTTTGTTCGTTTTCGGTGAATTGCTAGTCTAATTCGATTGGAATCGAGCCAACGAAAAGTGGTTATGATTTCATGATAACTTCGGGTTTGTTCGTTTTTGGCGAATCGCTAGTCTTATTCGATTAGAATCGAGCTAACGAAAAGTAGCTTTCGATTTCATGATAACATCGGGTTTGTTCGTCTTTGGCAAATTGCAAGTCTAATTCTATTGGAATCGAGCCAATTGAAAGTGGTTTTTGATATCGTGACAACTTCGAGTTTGATCGTTTTCGGCCAACTGTTAGACTAATTCGATTGGAATCGAGCCATTAAAAAGTGGTTTTTTCTTTCATTATAACTTCGGGTCTTTTCATTTTTGGCGAATTGCAAGTCTAATTGGATTGGAATCAAGCCAATGAAAAGTGGCTTTCGATTTCATGATAATTTCGTGTTTGTTCATTTTTGGAGAAATGCTAGTCTAGTTCGATTGGAATCGAACCAATGAAAAGTGGTTTTTGATTTCATGATAACTTGGGGTTTTTTCATTTTTTGGAAAATGCTAGACTAATTCGATTGGAATCGAGCCAATGAAAAGTAGTTTTTGATTTCATGACAACATCGGGTTTGTTCGTCTTTGGAAAATTGCTAGTTTAATTCGATTGTAATTGAACAAATGAAAAGTGGTTTTCGATTTCTTGATGACGTCGGGTTTGTTCATTTTTTGGCAAATTTCCAGTCTAATTCGATTGGAATCGAGCCGACGATAAGTGGTTTTTGATTTCATGATAACTTCGGTTTCGATCGTTTTCGAAAATTGCTAGTCTAATTCGATTGGAACCGAGCCAATGAAAAGTGGTTTTTGATTTCATGATAAGTTCGGGTTTGACCATTTTCGACGATTTCCCAGTCTAATTGATTGGAATCGAGCCAATGAAAAGTTGTTTTTGATTTCATGATAACTTCGGGTTTGTTCAGTTTCAAAAAATTGCTAGTCTAATTCGGTTGGAATCGAGCCAATGAAAAGTGGTTTTTGATTTCATGATAACTTCGGATTTGATCATTTTCGGCAAAATGCTAGTCCAATTCGATTGGAATCGAGGCAATGAAAAGTCTTTTTTGATTTCATGATAACTTCGGGTTTGTTCGTTTTTTAGAACTGCTGGTCTAATTCGGTTGGAATCGACGAACAAAAAGTGGTTTTCGATTTCATGATAACTTCGGGTTTGTTCTTTTTGGCAAATTGCTAGTCCAATTCGATTGGAATCGAGCCAAAGAAAAGTGGTTTTTGATTTCATGATAACTTCGGGTTTGTTCGTTTTCGGTGAATTGCTAGTCTAATTCGATTGGAATCGAGCCAATGAAAAGTGGTTATGATTTTATGATAACTTCGGGTTTGTTCGTTTTTGGTGAATTGCTAGTCTTATTCGATTAGAATCGAGCTAACGAAAAGTAGCTTTCGATTTCATGATAACATCGGGTTTGTTTGTCTTTGGCAAATTGCAAGTCTAATTCTATTGGAATCGAGCCAATTGAAAGTGGTTTTTGATATCGTGACAACTTCGGGTTTGATCGTTTTCGGCCAACTGCTAGTCTAATTCGATTGGAATCGAGCCATTAAAAAGTGGTTTTGGCTTTCATTATAACTTCGGGTTTTTTCATTTTTGGCGAATTGCTAGTCTAATTGGATTGGAATCAAGCCAATGAAAAGTGGCTTTCGATTTCATGATAATTTCGTGTTTGTTCATTTTTTGAGAAATGCTAGTCCAATTCGATTGGAATCGAGGCAATGAAAAGTGTTTTTTGATTTCATGATAACTTCGGGTTTGTTCGTTTTTTAGAACTGCTGGTCTAATTCGGTTGGAATCGAGCGAATGAAATGTGGTTTTAGATTTCGTGATAACTTCGGGTTTGTTCTTTTTGACAAATTGCTAGTTTAATTCGATTGGAATCGAGCCAAAGAAAAGTGATTTTGGATTTAATGATAACTTCGGGTTTGTTCATTTTCGGAGAAATGCTAGTCTAATTCAATTGGAATCGAGCAAATGAAAAGTGGTGTTTGATTTCATGATAACTTCGGGCTTGTTCGTTTTCGGTGAATTGCTAGTCTAATTCGATTGGAATCGGGCCAATGAAAAGTGGTTATGATTTCATGATAACTTCGGGTTTGTTCGTTTTTGGCGAATTGCTAGTCTTATTCGATTAGAATCGAGCTAACGAGAAGTAGCTTTCGATTTCATGATAACATTGGGTTTGTTCGTCTTTGGCAAATTGCAAGTCTAATTCTATTGTAATCGAGCCAATTGAAAGTGGTTTTTGATATCGTGACAACTTCGGGTTTGATCGTTTTCGGCCAACTGCTAGTCTAATTCGATTGGAATCGAGCCATTAAAAAGTGGTTTTGGCTTTCATTATAACTTCGGGTTTTTTCATTTTTGGCGAATTGCTAGTCTAATTGGATTGGAATCAAGCCAATGAAAAGTGGCTTTCGATTTCATGATAATTTCGTGTTTGTTCATTTTTGGAGAAATGCTAGTCTAGTTCGATTGGAATCGAACCAATGAAAAGTGGTTTTGATTTCATGATAACTTGGGGTTTGTTCATTTTTCGCAAAATGCTAGACTAATTCGATTGGAATCGAGCCAATGAAAAGTAGTTTTTGATTTCATGACAAAATCGGGTTTGTTCGTCTTTGGCAAATTGCTAGTTTAATTCGATTGAAATTGAACAAATGAAAAGTGGTTTTCGATTTCTTGATAACGTCGGGTTTGTTCATTTTTTGGCGAATTTCCAGTCTAATTCGATTGGAATCGAGCCGACGAAAAGTGGTTTTTGATTTCATGATAACTTCGGTTTCGATCGTTTTCGAAAATTGCTAGTCTAATTCGATTGGAACCGAGCCAATGAAAAGTGGTTTTGATTTCATGATAAGTTCGGGTTTGATCATTTTCGACGATTTGCCAGTCTAATTCGATTGGAATCGAGCCAATGAAAAGTTGTTTTTGATTTCATGGTAACTTCGGGTTTGTTCATTTTCGGCTAATTGCTAGTCTAATTCGATTGGAATCGAGCAAATGAAAAGTTATTTTTGATTTCATGATAACTTCGGGTTGATCAATTTCGGTGAATTGCCAGTCCAATTTGATTGCAATCGAGGCAATGAAAAGTGGCTTTCGATTTCATGATAACTTGGAGTTTGATCGTTTTCAAAAAATTGCTAGTCTAATTCAGTTGGAATCGAGCCAATGAAAAGTGGTTTTGATTTCATGATAACTTCGGATTTGATCATTTTCGGCAAAATGCTAGTCTAATTCGATTGGAATCGAGGCAATGAAAAGTGTTTTTTGATTTCATGATAACTTCGGGTTTGTTTCTTTATTAGAACTGCTGGTCTAATTCGGTTGGAATCGAGCGAACGAAAAGTGGTTTTCGATTTCATGATAACTTCGGGTTTGTTCTTTTTGGCAAATTGCTAGTCCAATTCGATTGGAATCGAGCCAAAGAAAAGTGGTTTTTGATTTCATGATAACTTCGGGTTTGTTCGTTTTCGGAGAAATGCTAGTCTAATTCAATTGGAATCGAGCAAATGAAAAGTGGTTTTTGATTTTAAAATGACTTCGGGTTTGTTCATTTTCGGTGAATTGCTAGTCTAATTCGATTGGAATCGAGCCAATGAAAAGTGGTTATGATTTCATGA
>NW_019252869.1:0-1233 GCF_002742605.1 Olea europaea var. sylvestris | reverse complement strand
ACCAACATAGGTGCCCTAAGCTATTCAACGAAGGTGATTTAGTGATGATTCATCTCAGAAAAAATCGTTCTCCTGTTGGCACTCACAATAAGCTTAAAGCTAAAAAGATTGGTCCTTTTCGCATTCTTCAAAAGATTGGCGATAATGCTTATAAAGTTGATCTTCCAGCGGATATGAACATTTCCAACACTTTTAATGTTGCCGATATCTATGAATACTTTCCTCCCGATGAATTTTCGTTGCAAACACAAAACTTGAGGACGAGTTTTCCTTCAAGTGGAGGGGATTGATGTAGTACAACTACAATAGGATTCCTACTACAATTGTATTTTATATTTTCTAGGAGTTTATTTTCTTTTTGCCTTTATTGTGTTAGGACTTTTATTTTATTGAGAGTTTTAATTAGATTAGAGTTTTATTGATTCACTAGTTTCCTTATTTCAATTTCCTAGTACTATTAGGAATAGGAATAATTTTCCTATAAATATAGAAGCTATTGTACAATTTTCAGACAATTATTCATTATTCAATCAATAGAAGTAGATTATTCCTATATCGTTTCATAATTCTTTCATTATAATTCTTATTACAAAAATTCAAACACGCTTCCGCACCAGTAAGTCCCAATAATAATCAATGGAGTAATCAACACGACCACAGTGAGTACATTTTCGAGGTTCATGATTTCTTGAGCCACTGTCTTTAGTGACTCTTCCACCCTAAGGGCCAAAACCACGTCTATAGGTTTCGATTTCGGGCTTCAGCTGTTGCTAGACTCGGCTTTGGGCTAATTTCAGTTCATGTTAACTATTTGAGCCGGTTAATATTGGTCTGTGGGCTTGTGGTGATGACTTAACTTTTTCCATTGCTGGGTTGTTGAGGTTAGTTGATGGGCTCTTTTCATTTTGGCCATGTTCATATTGGTTTAATCACTATTTGATTTTATTGTTGGACTGATCACTTCGTTTGTAGGTTTGTTTGTAGTTCTTTAATTACTGGTTGCAGTATGTGTAGATAGTATCATGTCCTCTAAAATGGAGGTGTTCAACCTAATTGGACCCATGGCACCTGAAAATCGAATGAAAGAAATTACACTTACTGGGTTACGTGCGTTGAGGTCTGCTTCCGAGATAAGGGTTTATTTAACCACTTGATTTTAGACAAGCCATCTGCTAAGACCTCAAAAAGTGATTCTGCAAAAGCTGATTCTACTCTTATAGTGTGTTTGATTGA
>NW_019252868.1:0-1233 GCF_002742605.1 Olea europaea var. sylvestris | reverse complement strand
TTATAGTACTAACAATAAGTTATGACCTTTTATGACAGAAAACATATGACTCAAAAACACCTGTTAATGATGTTTCTGTGAACTAAAATTCTAATTGATTTCATCAACTGCCTTGCAGTTCAAGTCTATCAGTTTTGGACCTGAATCAGAATCATTCACGATTTTTCTGTTCAAATCCAGGCCCTCAAGTAATTCCAGTTTTCTCACCTTTTCATTCTTGCCTTCAACTTCATGTTCTCTACTCCTTTTTGGTGATCCACGATCTTGAGGCTCGCTTACGTCCATAAATGGTTGAGTTTCTTCTTTTCTCCCCGAACTCTCAGATGACGTTAATGAACTTTCAACTGAGTATCCATTGTGTCCCAAAAGTTTGTTCTTAGCATCTTTTAAGATTGAGCCTTCACTCTCTGTCAAAACGGACAACGAAGAACTGAGACGCCAATTGGTGTCTACCATTGATACTAATTGAGAAAGTTCTGCCCTTGCACTTTCCACTTCCATAGAGCAAGAACTGTATCCAGCAAGAGTCTCTTGTGCTTTTTTCAATACTGACTGCAAATACTTTCCTTGAGTTTCAATTCTTAGCTGCAAACACCTTTGCACCTGGAAGAAAATTCCTGTTAATCATCATATGCTGTGTTTATACACAATCGACAATACGTTAATGTGTAGATTGGTACGTTGTACCTCGATTTGTTCATGGAGTTTCCTTTGCACCTCCATTTGCATTTGTAAAGCCCGAGTTATCTGCAAACTTCTGAAAAAGCGTCTCACTAAATCAATAAAAAAAAGAAGAAGAAATCTTGTTTTGCATTCAAAATTTATTGAATAATCTAAAAATTCGCACTCATTAATCTTATCTTGCACTCCATCATAAATCTTGTTAGGGAATTGACTCCTCTGATCATCTTCCTCGCAGTCTGCATTTGTAAATAAGGACATCAGTACTCGTACGGTAATTAACTGTACAATAGACGAGATTTTAGCCTCATTTTGTCCTTTAATCCTATACTGTACAAGCCCACGTCTGCCCCCATTTATTTCCATTCCATTACATTTCATTTTTTTCAATCCTATTTTCAATTACGCAATCTTCCTTAAAATATTATTACACATCCACTGAAAACTTTTCCTTCTTTTTCTACCACTTATTCTTCAAAAAACACTATTCCACTCATTTTCATTTCCTCAAAATGGGGGCCAAGTTTTAATTCCTATATTCAATGCAATGCT
>NW_019252867.1:0-1233 GCF_002742605.1 Olea europaea var. sylvestris | reverse complement strand
CGCCGGGGGCAATTTCGTCATTTTTCGCGACGGTGTCGGAATCGGCTAAAATTTGACAGATTTATCGGTAACAAAAATCGCGATGGGGGCAATTTAGCCATTTTTCGTGACGGTGTCGGAATCGGCTAAAATTTGACTGATGATCGGAAACAAAAATCGCGCCGGCGGCAATTTCGTCATATTTCGCGACGGTGTCGGAATCGACTAAAATTCGACTGATCGATCGGAAACAAAAATCGCGCCGAGGGCAATTTTGTCATTTTTCGCGACGGTGTCGGAATAGGCTAAAATTTGACTAATTGATCGGAAACAAAAATCTCGCCGGGTGCAATTTCGGGATTTTTCGCGTCGGTGTCGGAATCGACTAAAATTTGACTGATTGATCGGAAACAAAAATCGCGCCGGGGGCAATTTCGTCATTTTTCGCGACGGTGTCGAAATCGGCTAAAATTTCACTGATTGATCGGAAAAAAAATCGCACCGGGAGCAATTTCGTCATTTTTCGCGACGGTGTCGAAATCGGCTAAAATTTCACTGATTGATCGGAAAAAAAATCGCACCGGGAGCAATTTCGTCATTTTTCGCGACGGTGTCGAAATCGGCTAAAATTTCACTGATTGATCGGAAAAAAAATCGCACCGGGAGCAATTTCGTCATTTTTCGCGACGGTGTCGAAATCGGCTAAAATTTGACTGATTGATCGGAAACAAAAATCGCGCCGGGGGCAATTTCGTCATATTTCGCGACGGTGTCGGAATCGGCTAAAATTTGAGTAATTAATCGGAAACAAAAATCGCGTCGGGGGCAATATAGTCATATTTCGCGACGGTGTCGGAATCGGCTAAAATTTGACTAATTGATCGGAAACAAAAATCGCGCCGGGGGCAATTTCGTCATATTTCGCGACGGTGTCGGAATCGACTAAAATTCGACTGATTGATCGGAAACAAAAATCGCGCCGGGGGCAATTTCGTCATATTTCGCGACGGTGTCGGAATCGACTAAAATTCGACTGATTGATCGGAAACAAAAATCGCGCCGGGGGCAATTTCGTCATATTTCGCGACGGTGTCGGAATCGACTAAAATTCGACTGATTGATCGGAAACAAAAATCGCGCCGGGGGCAATTTCGGGATTTTCCGCGACGGGGTCGGAATCGGCTAAAATTTGAGTAATTGATCGGAAACAAAAATCGCGCCGGGGGAAATTTCGTCATATTTCGCGACGGTGTC
>NW_019252866.1:0-1233 GCF_002742605.1 Olea europaea var. sylvestris | reverse complement strand
TTTGATTAATTGAAATAAATTTTGAAATTATTATATGCATCAAAGTATTTTTGTATAACACTTGAGATATCATTTATTGCTATTCATTGAAGTGTTAGTCTCTCTTAGTACTATTCACTTTATTTATTTCCTCATATAAATTTTTTTTATTGACTTAAACTCTTTAATCATCATCTTCATTAAAGTTTTTCATCAATCTTTTTGTACTTAACTTATTTCTATTATTCATAAAAGAAATAAATATTTCGAAGAAGAGTTTTGAACTTACATTGTATAATTTCTACTACTTCTATATATCAGAACTTTGATTTATTAAATTAAACTTGTAAAATCATAATATTTATCAAAGTTCTACATCATTTTTTGGTACTTAGGACCCGCTCCGTAGTGATTATGAGAATCAGTTTTTGAACGTTAGAGAGAAAAGTGAGTCTCACCTATGATTAAATAAGTATAAAATGACGGCTGACTATTAAAAGTAACTGTCAAAAAAATTAATTTTTTGGAATGAAAAATCAAAACAAAATCGGGGCTTAATTTATTACCATTATTCATTAAAAGAGAGATATTTTGAGAAGATTTTTTAAATAACATTGCATTTTTATTTTCATCTTCTCATTGAAAAATTTTGATTAAATAAAATAAACTTTGAAATTATTATATACATCAAAGTTTTTTTCATATAACACTTGACATATCATTTATTGCTATTCATTGAAGTGTTAGTCTCTCTTAGTACTTAATTTATTTATATCATTTATTAAGAGAGAAATTTTGTTGTAAAACCATTTCTCTAAACTTGTGGGTCGTATTGAGATCCTGTAAAAGTTCAATAGTATAAGGATTGATGCTCCTTGTTGTAAGTCATCGTGTGGGTCATATTGAAGTCAAGTAAAGCTTAAGAGCGTGGGTCATATTAAGGTCCTGTAAAGCTCAATATTTTGTAAGGATCGGTGCTCCTTATTTGTAAGTCATCAGAAACATTGTAAAGGGTTGGATTACACCACAAGTCAATCAATATAATGAGAAGCCTTGCTCGTGTCGGAAAGCTTGATAATGGAAGACGTAAATCATCACTTTGGATTGAACCTCCACAATCATATTATTTGCATCCTCTCTATCCTTTTACTTATCATTATCTCATTTATGTTTATTATTTGATTGATCTACTTGCTTTTATTTGCTTGTAATTATTAATTAATCAACATATGCTTTGTTTACTTGGTTTAAGTT
>NW_019252865.1:0-1233 GCF_002742605.1 Olea europaea var. sylvestris | reverse complement strand
ATAAATTTAGAATCAATATTTTAGAAGAATATTAGATTATTCTATCATTATTTAATAAGGAATTATTTTGCTGCTTGTAAAAAAACCCAAATTAAGACATTACAATATATTGAAGAATATTGTATTATTGCTCCTAAAGAGAATAAATTTATATGTTTTTAATTCTCGAATAAGATCACTTTATGCTTCTCAAATGTTACAAATCTCATATGTATCATAAGTTGAAAAGTACATTTTTTTTCTTATGTCTCATGCCAAAAAAAAAAAAATGTTTATTGTTCTTTGCTAAGTTAATGAAATTTAATCATTTTGATGAGAAGTAATTGCAAATTATTATTTCATAGCCTTGGAAGGAAAAAAAAAAAAGAAAAAGAAAAAAGGCTTTGATCATTTGCAAATTCTGTCATTCATCATGTATTGATTGTTATTATTTCATTAAATTAGTTATACTAGTTTTCTCCATCTTTGAGAATATGAAACTTGAATATGTGTAAATATATATTTAAAAGTTTACATTGATAGATTCATATTTTTTGATTCGAAATTTGCAAGAAAAGCTTAAAGCTAAAGTTTTGAATTTAAATTATTTAGTTTGAATATTAAAAGCACGTTATTTGAATTATTGAACTTTGGTCAAAATTGAAATTTTAAATTTAATTGTTAAAATATAACGTGGTTCATTTAGATATCTAAATTCCTTTGAACTATTTGACATTGTCGATTCAAACATCAATTGTTGACTAGAGTTAATTCTTAATAGATATTTTGATCGTACTATATGTATGTTATTAAATAAATCATTATTAATTGTGTTATAACGACAGAAAATTATTTATGCTTTTTATGTTTAGAAAATGACAATAGAACATTCTCTTTTCAATCATTTTTGGTACACCACGTACATTAACTATCAAATTAAACATATTAAAACTCCTTTAAGAAAAGAGACAAAAATGACAGTGATTATATTTATACAATATCATATTTTGTGTATCTGACTAAAAGCTCCAGAAGAGCTAATTTTATGTTATACGTAGGGATACATTTTACTATTGTTAGTAATTTATTTTCTCTACTAAATTGGAAAACTGAACATCCTAAATTTCTAAAATCATTAATTGATGTTGTATATAATTATAATTGAGTAATTTATTAAACCAAAATTCAATGGCTCTTTTATTTTATTTTTTGGCATGTCTTATCATTGAATCAATAGTGATGCGAAATGAGAAT
>NW_019252864.1:0-1233 GCF_002742605.1 Olea europaea var. sylvestris | reverse complement strand
GCCGGGGGCAATTTCGTAATTTTTCGCGACTGTGTCAATATAGGCTGAAATTTGGCAGGTTGATCGGAAATTAAAAATCGCGCATGGGGCAATTTCGTCATTTTTCACGACTGTGTCGGAATTAGCTAAAATTTGACTTGTTGGTCGGAAACAAAGACCGCGCCTGGGGCAATTTCCTCATTTTTCGTGACTTTGTCGGAATAGGCTAAAATTTGACGGGTTGATCGGAAACAAAAAGTGCTTTTCGGGGGCAATTTCGTCATTTTTCGCGACTGTGTCGGATGGGCTAAAATTTGACTGGTTGATCGGAAACAAAAATCGCGCCGTGGGCAATTTCGTCATTTTTCGCGACTGTGTCAATATGGGCTGAAATTTGGCAGGTTGATCGGAAATAAAAATCGCGCCAGGGGCAATTTCGTCATTTTTCGCGATAGGGTCGGAACCGGCTAAAATTTGACTGGTTGATCAGAACCAAAAACCGCGTCTACGGCAATTACGTCTTTTTTAGTAACTGTGTCGGAATGTGCTAAATTTGGTAGGTTGATCGGAAACAAAAATCGCGCCAGGTGCAATTTCGTCATTTTTTCCAATGGTGTCGGAATGGGCTCAAATTTGACAGGCTGATCGGGAACAAAAATCGCGCGGGGGGCAATTTCATCATTTTTCGCGACTGTGTCAATATGGGCTGAAATTTGGCAGGTTGACAGGAAATAAAAATCGCACCAGGGGTAAATTCGTCATTTTTTGCGACTGTGTCGGAATGGGCTAAAATTTGACGGTTTGATAGGACACAAAAACCGCGCCGTGGGCAATTTCGTCATTTTTCGCGACTGTGTCAATATGTACTGAAATTTGGAAGGTTGATCGGAAATAAAAATCCCGCCAGGGGCAATTTCGTCATTTTTCGCGACTGGGTCGGAATCTGCTAAAATTTGACTAGTTGATCAGAACCAAAAACCGCGTCTAGGGCGATTACGTATTTTTTCACAACTGCGTCGGAATGTACTAAATTTGGCAGGTTGATCGGAAATAAAAGTCACGTCGGGGGCAATTTCGTCATTTTTCGCGACTGGGTCGGAATCTGCTAAAATTTGACTGGTTGATCAGAACCAAAAACCGCGTCTAGGGCGATTACGTATTTTTTCCCAGGTGCGTCGGAATGTACTAAATTTGGCAGGTTGATCGGAAATAAAAGTCACGTCGGGGGCAATTTCGTCAATTTTCGCGACTGTG
>NW_019252863.1:0-1233 GCF_002742605.1 Olea europaea var. sylvestris | reverse complement strand
TGAAGCTGTAATGACAGCTTCATATATTGTTAATAGGACCCCCTCAAGTGCTCTAGGAGATAAAACCCCTGAAGAGTTATGGATAGGACATGTTCCTGATTATTCACATTTAAGAATCTTTGGTTGTGCTGCCAATTCCCATCAAAGTACAGGAAAACTTGAACCTAGAGCCCAGAAATGTGTTTTCTTGGAATATCCTGATGGGGTTAAAGGTTATAGGCTATGGAGTGAAGAAGTAAAAGGTTTTAGAATCATCACCAGTAGAGATGTTACCTTTGATGAGTCAAAGATGCCTTGTTTAGATAATAAAGAACTAAAAGGGGTACCTGGTGATGAAAGAGGTGATGGTACCAAGCTGCAGGTGGAGCTTGGTTTACCTACTGAACCTGTTAGTGATGAACAGGTAGATGAAGAAGCTAAAACAGCTTCTGATCCTCAAGAAAATGAAGAGGAAAATGTTCAAGAAAATCAGGAAAGTCAGCCTGATGAATTGGGAGATTACCAATTAACTAGAGATATGACTAGGAGAGAAGTAAGAGAGCTTGTTAGGTATGGAGATTACCTTTCACTTGCTGTCTTGTCCTATCATGACTTAGTGTTTAAAGAACCAAAATCTTATGAAGAGGCAATGAGCTGCAAGCAGTCTGAGAACTGGCATGCTGCTATGATAGATGAAATGGACTCCTTAATGAAAAATGAGACTTGGACTTTAGTTCCAAAACCTGCAGGTAAGACCGTTGTTGATTGCAAGTGGATCTTTAGTGTTAAGGAGGGAAATACTGAAAAGGTGCTCATAAGATTTAAGGCTAGACTTGTAGCGAAAGGATTTATGCAAAAAGAGGGCATAGACTATAATGAGATATTTTCACCTGTGATAAAGTACACAACTATTCGAGTTATGCTTGCCCTTGTTGCTCATTATGATCTTGAACTTGAACAAATGGATGTGAAAACTGCTTTCTTGCATGGTGACCTAGATGAAGTGATTTATATGAGACAGCCACTTGGTTTTATTGATGAAACCAAATCTGATCATGTTGTCTATTAAAAAGATCATTATATGGTTTAAATCAATCTCCACGACAATGGTACAAAATGTTTGATAATTTTGTATCTACTATTGGTTTCATAAGAAGTGATTATGACCATCGTCTTTACTTTAAAAGAAATGATGAAAATGCTATTGTTGCATTTATACTTCTTTATGTGGATGATATGTTGCTGATTGGTCAG
>NW_019252862.1:0-1233 GCF_002742605.1 Olea europaea var. sylvestris | reverse complement strand
GAAGATATCACTCTTTTATTTTCAGATGTGAGACTCATGAGGCCCTTGTGCATAGAAATGTTAAATTTGTCATCTAATTCTCCTAGAGAGATTAGATTTCTTTTAAGTTCAGGGACATATATTGTATTTTCTAATTCAAGAATATAGTTATTATTCAGCAACAACTTAACTTTGCCAATACCCTCTATCTAACAACTCATGTCATTTCCCATCTGTATTTGTCCTCCATTGAGGTCAGCAAATTCAGAAAACCATTCCTTTAAGGGGCACATATGAAAAGTGCATCCAGAGTCAAGGACCCATTCCCTTGAGTCTCTTTTAGTGGTATTAACTAGAACCATCACTTGGATATCAGGTTTATTCATGCAGGCAACAGCTGCAGAACCATCAGGATTGTTTCTATCTTTCATGTCTAAGATTTTCCTAAAACAATCTTTTATTACGTGTCCTGATTTTCCACAATAGTAGCACTTTTTGATAAGATTCTTTGATTTGGCATGGCTTTTGTTCTTATCTTTGAGTTTATAGTTAGGAAATTTCCCCTTCTTGTTGGGATTGGTATTGTATTGGATCGGTCTCTTGTTGTGGTTTATCCTTTCTTTCATATACAACCCTTCACCAAACTTAGTCTCTTTTGACTCAGTTTTTAATTCAAATTCTTTATTTTTAAGGGCTGTAGTTATGACATCAACTGTAAGAGTCTGCCCCCATATTCTAGGGCATTCCTGATGTCTCTATACCTCTCACTCAGAGAGTTTAATAAGGCAACTACTTGTTGGTCACTAGAGATCTTCTCATAACAGTTGTCTAGATCCTGAATCAGTTTAGTGAATTATAAAGGTTTTCTTCTAGGCCAGAAGAGGGATCAAATATGAAGTTGTAGAATTGCCTTAGAAGATAACACTTATTGAGCATGGATTTAGTCAAGTAGAGTGTTCCTAGTTTAGTCCACAAGGTCTCAGCAGAGTTTGCTTCTACAGAAGTAGTGGCTTCTGCAGAGGTAGTGGCTTCTACCTTTCTAATCACACTGTCAGACAAATGAAGAAAAATGGTACTCCATGCAGTATCATCTAGTTCTTTCCTCCTATATGCACTTATTTCAACAGCCCATGTCCCATCAAGGGCTGCAGCACATCTTTGCTGCAGTAACAGGACTCTCATTTTCTGGCGCCAGAGAGCAAAGTCTCCAGTGCCATTCCATGTTTCTATATCTAACTTATATGAAGTGGACAT
>NW_019252861.1:0-1233 GCF_002742605.1 Olea europaea var. sylvestris | reverse complement strand
TTTTTTTTTTTTTTTTTTTTTTTTTTTTTTTTTGACAGCAAAGTTGATTTCTCACTAAATTAAATAGAAATAGAAACTGGCAAACAATCTTAAGAAAGGTGCACTTCAGCACACAAAGCAGTAGGTGATGAAGCCAATTTATGCATTTCTTCATTCCCGTGAGGTACGTGAAACAGCAGGTACAATAACTGACGATGGACAAAAGAGCTCCACACTATCTACAAGCCATAATTGGTTTTGTACAAGTAAAAACACCAGTACTAGTCCTCTTAATCAGTAACTCCGGTTTTTTTGCAAATTATTATATGGAAGATCTTTGCTGCTATTGCCCCCAGGTCCGACCCCCCCGTGATAGGTTGGGAGCGGAGATCGGTGGTGATGCTGGCGACGACCATCGCCATGCTGTTGTTCTTGCCTAGCTTGAGCTTTTAAGTCCTTTGGTGTCATTTGAATTGTGCTGATTTGTTCCAAAGTCTCCAAAACTTTTTCCATATCGGGCCGGAGTTTTAGGTGAGGCTCGAGACACTTTATTATGAGTTCGGCTGTTCGATATGCAGCTTTGGATGGATACTGGTTCTGAAGACGGGCATCCATTATTTGTCTCAACTTTTTCTTATTTGGTAACGAAGGCTTGGCCCAATCTACCAAGTTAGTTTGACCACTAGGCCTATTTAGATCGAGGACTCGCAAACCTGTAATTATTTCCAATAATAACACTCCAAATCCATAGACGTCACTTTTTACATACAAATGACCTGCACACTCAGCACGACATGTCTCAGAAACAATTTTATAACTAACATCCTAAGATATAAGACAATACTCGATTCATAACTACCTGTAGCCATGTACTCAGGAGCTGCATAACCGTAAGTGCCAACAACTTTAGTCGAAACGTGTGAATTACCATCAACCGGGCCTAGCTTGGCCAGTCCAAAGTCAGAAAGTTTTGCATTGAATTCCTACAAATGACAGCAGAAAAATAAATCATATTTGAAATGACTTTATTTATTAGAGAACAAAATTAAAATCAGGATCATAGAATTTAACCTACCCCATCAAGCAAAATGTTTGATGCCTTAAAATCTCTGTATATGACTTTCTTTTCTGTAGTGTGCAAGAAAGCAAGTCCTTTAGCCGCTCCTATAGCTATTTTGATCCTTGCATCCCAAGATAGTGGTTCTCCTCCTCCTCCTGAAAATGTAACATCATCATAAAGAACCTCACAAGAAA
>NW_019252860.1:0-1233 GCF_002742605.1 Olea europaea var. sylvestris | reverse complement strand
GCTTCCGTCGCTCAATCTTTCTGCCAATTTTAAAGCGACGTTGAAGGTCATCCACTCCGAGGTCCTTTCTTTGCTGGCCAAGAGCGCTGAACTAAAGGCTAAAAGTACTCAATATTTTCGAGCCGTATCTGAGAAAGAGTCTTTGCGTATGGAGATCAACAAGGCTGAGGACGAGTTGAAAGAAATCTCTTCCGAAGTCATGGTTGAAGACTCTTTGATGGTTAATTTGGCTGCTCAGATGAAGGAACTTCAAGTCAAAATGGACGACTGCAAGGCGAGAATGGCTGCTAAAAAGCACAACACCTCCTAGGGAATTGAGCGAACTAAGTCCTTGGTTGAGCAGTACAAGAAGTTGGAAGTTGATGATGATGTCGTGGCCGAATTGAACATCACTTCCTCTCAGCAGAACGAGGATTGGGAAAAACTTAGGGAACGAATTCGTTCAGTGTGGGGTGGACTTTAATTAAGACACATGATGCCTTTTCTTTTGTAATTTGATTTTCCCTTTGTAACTCTGTTCATCATTAATGACATATATATTAACTTCTTGTGCATTTATTTGACGTTTGTTTTTTAGTCGTCAATTCTTCAAGCGTTTAACTGCTTTGTGCTAAAAATCTTGCCCATTTTCTTTTGATATTTCCACCACTTTTCCCAAGACTTTGGGCTATTTAATTCCATTTACTAGATAGAATGCGGCTGCTCATATTCTGTCTCTTCATCTCCACCTTCCTATAAATGCTTCGCATTTTCCATCTTCCATCTTTATCTTCATTTTCTTCTTCGAAACCAATTTGCTGCCATTGCTTGGCATTCTGACAATCAATCCGATCCGAAAATGGACTGTTTAGTCCGCCCATTTTACTATTTGCCCTGATGTCACCTTTGGTGTGGGAGGTATAGCAAATATTTTCTGGCCAGCAGCAAAGTTTTTACCATCGAAGTTCTTCCCATCGTCTCTTTGTCCTTTACAAGGAGTCGATGATAGAAGGCAATTTTTGGGATGCTTGCGGGCCACATTGCTTGCTGAGAGTGCTTCTCAGTTTGCTTGCTGAGAGTGCTTCTCAGCCTCTTTGTCCACCATTGCAGCGATGCATTTAGGAAGGTGGTGAGGCCAGTCCACCCTCTTACTCTGCGATCCTACCATTGCAGCGATGCATTTAGGAAGGCGGTGTGAGGCTAGTCTACCCTCTTACCCAGCGATCAACCGGGAGATTAGCTTACTTTTGATTG